>NW_021245702.1:0-1006 GCF_002162155.2 Triticum dicoccoides | reverse complement strand
GGGACAAAGACGGGGAAACATGTCGGATGCGATCATACCAGCACTAAAGCACCGGATCCCTTCAGAACTCCGAAGTTAAGCGTGCTTGGGCGAGAGTAGTACTAGGATGGGTGACCTCCTGGGAAGTCCTCGTGTTGCATTCCTTTTATAATTATTTTTTGCGCCTTGTGACAAACATATCGCACGTGCGCGATATATATTAATCCCGTTATATTATTTTTGACGTTTGCGATATGTTTAAGCTCGATGCTCATTGCTCGCGCGTCTTGGGGCGGCTTTGTGGCGTGAAGAGCGCTTTCTGAAAGGGGTGGAAAAAACTCGTGTTGCTGCGGTATGGAGGGAGGGGTGGAAACCGTGGAAAACTCGTCTCCGTGATTGAGCGGGAGACTAAGTAGTATAGGACATTATCCATTGTTAGGGAACGGTTGTAATGGTAGTGAGAATGTAGAATCGTCTTTGGAGCGGACCTGGGAGTGGCAAGCATAAGGGACGAAGACGGGGAAACATGTCGGATGCGATCATACCAGCACTAAAGCATTGGATCCCATCAGAACTCCGAAGTTAAGCGTGCTTGGGCGAGAGTAGTACTAGGATGGGTGACCTCCTGGGAAGTCCTCATGTTGCCTTCCTTTTATAATTATTTTTTGCGCCTTGTGACAAACATATCGCACGTGCGCGATATATATTAATCCCGTTATATTATTTTTGACGTTTGCGATATGTTTAAGCTCGATGCTCATTGCTCGCGCGTCTTGGGGCGGCTTTGTGGCGCGAAGAGCGCTTTCTGAAAGGGGTGGAAAAAACTCGTGTTGCTGCGGTATGGAGGGAGGGGTGGAAACCGTGGAAAACTCGTCTCCGTGATTGAGCGGGAGAGTAAGTAGTATAGGACATTATCCATTGTTAGGGAACGGTTGTAATGGTAGTGAGAATGTAGAATCGTCTTTGGAGCGGACCTGGGAGTGGCAAGCATAAGGGACGAAGACGGGGAAACATGTCGGATGCGATC
>NW_021245701.1:0-1006 GCF_002162155.2 Triticum dicoccoides | reverse complement strand
CGCCGTTTCTCTGTGGCGTACCCGGAGGTGTGAGCTGAGGTACTATACCTCGACTTTTCAGATGATCATCAAACTCCTAGCTCATGTAATCACCTCCACGATCCGATCGCAGATGCTTTATAGTCTTGCCGAGCTGATTCTCAACCTTGTTCTAAAACTCTTTGAACTTTTCAAAAGTCTCCGAATTGTGCCTCATCAAATAGATATATCCATATCTACTCAAGTCGTCGGTAAAAGTCACGAAGTACTGATAGCCACCTCTGGTAGTTGTGCTCATTGGACTACACACCACACTGTGTATAAGCTCCAACAGCTCAGACGCCCTCTCGCAACTCTTTGCGAAAGGAGACTTAGTCATCTTGCCGAGCAAGCATGATTCACATGTCTCGAACAACCCGAAGTCGGATGAAGTTAGGAGCCCATCATCATGGAGCTTCTTCATGCGTTTCAGACTAATGTGTCCAAGCCGGCAATGCCAGAAGTATCTCGAATTTATCTCATTAGGCTTATGCCTCTTGACATTCACGTTATAGACCGGTTCCTATTCTAGATTCAATATAAATAGCCCATCAACAATGGGTGCATAGCCATGGAACATTCCATTCAAAAATATCGAACAACCATTGTCCTTTAAACTGAATTCGTAACCTTGACTCATCAAACATGAGGCAGAAATAATGTTCCGACTAAGTGCAGGAATGTAATAACAATTATTCAATTCCATAATGAATCCGGAAGGAAGCTCGAGCTGCATCGTGCCGACCTCCAACGCAGCAACTCTTGCTTTGTTGCTGACCCTGATGTCAATCTCCCCTTGTGCCACATGCCCAGTTCTTACCAGCCCCTGCATCGAGTTGCAAATATGAACAACGGATCCGGTATCAAATACCCAAGAGCTACTAGGTATGTCAGCAAGGTAAATGTCTATAACATATGCAACAAGTGTACCTTTGCCTGAAGCAGCATTCCCGGCCTTCTTGCCCTGCTCTTCAAGCCACTTGCTACA
>NW_021245700.1:0-396 GCF_002162155.2 Triticum dicoccoides | reverse complement strand
GGTTTTAAACCTGTGAACATAGAGGCATACGACGGAACGACAGACCCCGGGGTCTGGATTGAGGATTTCATCCTTCATATCCACATGGCTCATGGGGATGACCTCCACGCCATCAAATACCTTCCTCTCAAGTTGAAGGGACCAGCTCAGCACTGATTGAAAAGCCTCCCCGAAAATTCAATTGGAAGTTGGGAGGAACTCGAGGATGCTTTCAAGGCCAATTTTCAAGGGACCTACGTCCGGCCTCCAGATGCGGACGATTTAAGTCACATAATTCAACAGCCTGGAGAGTCGCCTGCAAGCTTTGGAACAGATTCCTCACTAAGAAGAATCAAATTGTCGATTGTCCGGATGCCGAAGCCCTAGCGGCCTTCAAGCACAGCATCCGGGACGAAT
>NW_021245699.1:0-1091 GCF_002162155.2 Triticum dicoccoides | reverse complement strand
TAGATGGTTAGTGCGTATAGGCTCGTAGCCAACTCAGATCAAATACCAAGATCTCGTTAAGCGTGTTAAGTGTCTGCGAACGCCGAACAGGGCCAGGCCCACCTCTCTCCTAGGCGGTCTCAACCTGCCCTGTCGCTCCGCCACAAAGATCCACACAGAGGGCCGTCGGGACAAAGGTCCTTTCAGCCCCCAATCCGTGGATCACTCGCGGGTACTCTTCGAGCTGACCCGACTTTAGTCACCATCTGTATAGTATGTATGTATGTATAGTATATACCCGTGATCACCTCCCGAGTGATCACGGCCCAATAGTATAGCAAGGCAGACTGACAAGAATGTAGGGCCAATGATGATAAACTAGCATCCTATACTAAGCATTTAGGATTGCAGGTAAGGTATCAATAGGTGTAGCAACAATGTCAGGCTATGCATCAGAATAGGATCAACGGAAAGCAGTAACATGCTACACTACTCTAATGCAAGCAGTATAGATAAGAATAGGCGATATCTGGTGATCAAGGGGGGGGCTTGCCTGGTTGCTCTGGCAAGAGAGAGGGGTCGTCAACTCCGTAGTCGAATTGGGCAGCAGCAGCGTCGGTCTCGTAGTCTACCGGAGAGAAGAGGGGGAAGAAACAATGAATACCAAGTAAACAGATGCATATCGATGCATGACAAGTCAAGAAGCGATGCTAGGCGTGCCCTAACGTGGTATAAGGTGGTACTGGTCAAGGGGGAATCATCCGGGAAAGTATTCCCGGTGTTTCGTGTTTTCGGACAGATGAACCGGAGGGGAAACGTTGCGAGTTCGATAGGTTAGGGGTGTGTGGCGGATGAACGGACTGCGTATCCGAAATCGTCACGTCGTTCTGAGCAACTTTCATGTTGAAAATATTTTAATCCGAGTTACGGATTAAAAGATATGATTTTTAAAAGATTTTAACAATTTTGGAATTTAATTATTTATTTAATTAATTCGAAAAAAAATGTATTTATGACGTCAGCATGATGTCATGCTGACGTCAGCAGTCAACAGGGGTTGACTGAGTCAACCCTGACATGTGGGTCCAGTGGGACCCACCTGTCATTCTCTA
>NW_021245698.1:0-1232 GCF_002162155.2 Triticum dicoccoides | reverse complement strand
GAGTAAAGAGACTTGCCGGTAACGAGATTGAACAAGGTATCGGGATACCGACGATCGAATCTCGGACAAGTATCGTACCGATAGACAAAGGGAATTGTATACGGGATTGATTAAGTCCTTGACATCGTGGTTCATCTGATGAGATCATCGTGGAACATGTGGGAGCCAACATGGGTATCCAGATCCCGCTGTTGGTTATTGACCGGAGAACGTCTCGGTCATGTCTGCATGTCTCCCGAACCCGTAGGGTCTACACACTTAAGGTTCGATGACGCTAGGGTTATAAAGGAAGTTTGTATGTGGTTACCGAATGTTGTTCGGAGTCCCGGATGAGATCCCGGACGTCACGAGGAGTTCCGGAATGGTCCGGAGGTAAAGATTTATATATGGGAAGTCCTGTTTTGGTCACCGGAAAGGTTTCGGGGTTTATTGATAATGTACCAGGACCACCAGGAGGGTCCCGGTGGTCCACCAAGTGGGGCCACAAGCCCCGGAGGCTTGCATGGGCCGAGAGTGGTGAGGGACCAGCCCTTGAGTGGGCTGGTGCGCCTCCCACAAGGCCCAAGGGGCAGCTAGGAGGAAAAAAGGGGAAACCCTAGGCTTAGATGGGCATAAGGCCCACCCTAGGGGGCGCCTCCCCTTCTCCCCTCTTGGCCGCCTCCCCTTTCCCATCTAGGGCTGCCGCCCCCCCTAGGGGTGGGAATCCTAGAGGGGGCGCACCCTCCTCCCTCTCCCCTATATATAGTGAGGCCTAGAGCTGCCCATAACACGCGATTTGATCTCTCTCATTGGTGCAGCCCTCCCTCTCTTTCTCCTCTCCCGTGGTGCTTGGCGAAGCTCTGCAGGATTGCCACGCTCCTCCATCACCACCACGCCGTTGTGCTGCTGCTGGATGGAGTCTTCCTCAACCTCTCCCTCTCTCCTTGCTGGATCAAGGCGTGGGAGACGTCACCGGGCTGTACGTGTGTTGAACACGGAGGTGTCGTCCGTTCGGCACTTGGTCATCGGTGATTTGGATCACGACGAGTACGACTCCATCAACCCCGTTCACTTGAACGCTTCCTCTTTGCGATCTACAAGGGTATGTAGATGCACTCTCCTTCCCCTCGTTGCTAGTCTCTCCATAGATAGATCTTGGTGACACGTAGGAAAATTTTGAATTTCTGCTACGTTCCCCAACGGTGGTATCAGAGCTAGGTCTATTGCGTAGTTACTATGCACGAGTAGAACAC
>NW_021245697.1:0-1460 GCF_002162155.2 Triticum dicoccoides | reverse complement strand
CTAGCCCGTGGGAGTGGATGGATGGATGTGTGCCTTATATAGTGTGGCTAGCTTAGCAAGTAAGCTATGTAGGCATGGGAGCAAGGCATGGTGGGATGTCACACTTGTACCCTGGGTCACTTCATAAATAGTGCCCAGGGACAAGTGTCACTGTACATGATGGCTGGGGTGACACGTGAATAGTGCCCGGGTACGGCTGTCTCGTCGGTGTCGGGTCGGGCTGCAGTCGGCAGCCGGCTGGTTGGCGCAGTCGGCAGCCGACTGGTTGGCGCAGTCGGCAGTCGGACGGGGAGCCGGCAGGAGCGGCCGGGCAGTCGGACTGAGGGGCTTTGCTAGCCCCGATGTCTTGAATAATTGTCTTGCCGTCTTCGGGGTACCTGTCGCCCATTACTCCGACAGTAGCCCCCAAGCCTCCGGGCAACTTGGCAAAGTTGGGCGGAGGTTTTTTGGCGGGTATTTATGGAAATGATCATAAAAAGACAAAGTTAGTCCACGCAGATATATCAAATGATTGCTTTTAGCATTGCAAGTTTTATGCGGAGGGTGCCGACTCGGTTTCGTCCGAGCCCCCTAAATCTTTTTCGTGTTCCCTCCGCTTTTTGGCTTGTGCTCTCGCTCGCCGGACAGCCCCTCTGCGGTCTGTGGCTGAGAGTGGGCCGTGAAGTGGAGTGTACAGTACTCGGACTCTGAGAGCGAATTTTAACCGAGTAGATACTCATAAAGGAAACGGTCGGGTCGCCCGAAGCGTTTTTCTTTCCGGACGTTTTTCGCGTGGGTGGCCTCCAGCGTTCATTCTTGCCAGTTGGACAGCCGCTCTGCGGTTTGTGACTGAGAGTGGGCCTTTGGTACCGCGCACGCTACTAAGCCGTCTGCGAAAACTAACGTCTCAGGCCAAGCGGCCAGCCCCCGGGCCAACTCTGGCTGGCGCCGGGGGGAACAGTGATGCAACTGTAATAAAAATGCGAAGATAGCCCCCGAGCATCGCTCGAGTTTATCCGTGCTTTCGCGGTGCAAAAAATATGCGGCTGAGGAGCTCACATTGATTTTTGTGTAGTCGCGATCGTCGAAGACAGCCAGCGCGACTCGGCGCTCGCGGAGCGTGCCGGCGCACCCGCTGGGTGTAGCCTTCGAGTCTCCGGGTGCTCGAAGGGGTCCCGGCCGGTCAGACTCGACCGGCCAGGCGGCGACGCGTCTTGCAGCGCCCTTTTTCTTCTTTTCTCTCTTCTGCCGGCTGCTGGGAGCCGGACAAAAACTCTTCTCTTGTCTGCAATCTTCCGTGGGGGCGCGCCAGCGCACCCACTGGGTGTAGCCCCCAAGATTCGGGCCGACTGCTGAGCAGTCGGGCCGAATATTCCGGCGACTACTTTGTCTTTTTCTTCGCGGGGGCGCGTCAGTGCACCCGCTGGGTGTAGCCCCCGAGATTCGGGCCGACTGTTGAGCAGTCGGGCCGGATCTCCCGC
>NW_021245696.1:0-1199 GCF_002162155.2 Triticum dicoccoides | reverse complement strand
AGCATACACCATTATATCCTTTGGGTCTGACCAATGCTATCACCGTGTTCACTTAACTATGGAATTCCTTTTAAAAGGAAACCTAGATGAATTGTTGTTGAGCCCATTGACAACATCCTTGTCTTCTCCATAATTTTGCTGAACATTAAGCTAGTGTTGGAAACTTTTGAAAGCATTTGTTCATGCTAGCTCATGAAGCATATGTTTGGATGAAGGTAGTGACTTCCTTTAATTCATGTGCATCTGATGCAAGTTGCCGCCGTGGATTCGAGAAAGTCAATGTTGCTTTCTTTGGAATCATTCCAAATCAGTCATGCACACGTGCGAAGAATGCTGTGGTTTGAAGACTTGCAACCTTCAATCTATATGTATCCCTAGCACACCAAGCCACTGATTGATTTGTTCAAGGAGAAGGAGTATCTTCATAAGAGCTAATCCGGACTTATGAAAGAACTTTGATATCCTCGCTGATGGTTCCCAACCAGAACTCGGTAGTGTTTTATTGTAAGACTACCATGTGGGCATGCTTGTCTGGGACAACGTGTTCACATGTTTGTAGCAGAACCAGCTCATATTTTGGAGCTTGCTATCGTAGTTCATCTCCCAAGAATCCCGCAACGTCATCTCGTCGATTTGTGTTGCAAACTTTCATTTTTCTTCCTAAGACTCGATGAGCCTGGAATATCCTGACACCAACCAGATCTGAATCTCAGGCAGATATGATGGGTGGAACATTCTCCAAGAACTATAATATTGGTCCCTCGATAACCGGTAAAGTGGATGTCGTGGCCAACACACCCAGCCGGAAGACCTGTTATTATAATATCTTGATTGAGGAAGTTGGCCACCTCCCCATAGGGATTTCGTAGGATTTACTCCCTAGTTGCCCCTATGGATTTTTGTGTTCCCGAAGTCCGACCTTTTACTTGATGTTTAGATATCAAACCATATCTATGAATGGGTTATACTAGCACATCAAGGAGAACATTAGAAGCGGAGTGCTAAATGTCTCTCGGTCGATCATCCAGATTTTATTTGCTTGGCCTCGCTAAGGTGAAATATGAGAAAGTGTTATCCTCCTTCGCATCTGCATCGTCCATCGCTATTCATCATGGTAGTATGTTGTGTTGTCAGCACCCTTGACGCGGTTGTTGATAAAACCTTGATGATTATGGAAATGCTCAAGTTCTTGAGAGCAC
>NW_021245695.1:0-2114 GCF_002162155.2 Triticum dicoccoides | reverse complement strand
TGGAAATGATATGCTACAGTAGGCATTGTGTGAGAACAATTATGAATCTTGTCTTCGACAGTGCAAAGAGTGAAATGGTTTGCTCTTTATCATACTAACATATCTCACAAAGTTTTGTTAAGTTTTGTGTGATTGAAGTTTCCAAGTTTTGGGTGAGATGTCGATATGAGGAGAGTAAAGAGTGACAATACCCTAAGCTTAGGGATTCCCAAGGAACCCCAAGGTAATATTCAAGGAATATCCAAGAAACTAAGCTTGGGGATGCCCTGGAAGGCATCCCCTGTTTCGTCTCCAACATTATCGGTAACCTCACTTGGAGCTACATTTTTATTCGTCACATGATATGAGTTTTACTTGAAGCGTCATTTTATTTGTCTGGGATTTGCTTGATTCTATTTATAATAATATTTTGCATCTTTCTTTTCAAAAAAAATGTCAATGATAGCCCTTACCATGCTTATTTTGCAAGTATACTTGTTGCTGTTTCAAAACAAAAAGTTTATTGTTGTTGCAAGAATTCCCTAGAAAAGTCAGAATGTGAGAAAATGTTGAAACTTTTTGCATAATAAGCTTTGATAAATTTTCTACAGTGTGGTAGAATTTCATAATGTTTGGAGTTAAATAAGTATTGATACTCTTGCATTCTTTACAGACCGTACTATTTTGGCAGATTGCAGTTATGTTTGCATTGTTTGCATATGTTTGCTTGTTGAATGATTCTATTTGAGGATAGGAGTATTAAATATGTAGAGGCATTTAGTATGCAATGTTGAATAATAATTTTAGTGATTTTCTACAGTAGTGAATGATAAGGTTTTTGCATTGGTTTATACTAACTTATCTCACGAGTTCTTGTTGAGTTTTGTGTGGATGAAGCTTTTGAGATTTAGGAAAACCGTGATATGAGAGGAATTAAGGAGACGCAAAAGCTCAAGCTTGGGGATTCCCAAGGCACCCCAAGATAATATTTCAAGAAGTCACAAGCATCTAAGGTTGGGGATGCCCCGGTAGGCATCCCACCTTTCTTCTTCAACAATTATCAGTTAGTATCGGTTGAACTTAAGTTTTTGCTTCTTCACATGAGTTGTGCTATTCTTAGAATGTCATTTTTTTACTTGCTGTTTTAATAAAATACTTAGATCTGAAAGTTTTTAAATGAAATAGAGTCCTCAAATAGTTGCCAAGGAGGCTAAGTAAGCGGCATTCACATCCCGTCAATGAAGCTCTTTTCTTTGGAATTGCTCTTGTGCTTCACTTATATCCTATGAGTAAATTGTTGAATAAATTGAATGTCATGAAGTTGAAATCATATCATGTCTAGTGGTAGCTTCACATTTGGGTTTAGAAAGTGAAATCTTTTGAGGCTTGACAATCACAATATTGGTCATACAAGCAATTCATGAATAATTAGTATAAGGAAGAGAAATTTCACATGCAAATACACTATCTTGGAAATCTTTTGTGATTGTGAGCCCCAATCGAAATATTATATGCCAAAATTATTGACGTTGGACAAGGAAGACAACGTAATGATTTATGTTTTCTCATATTCACACAGAAGTCATATTGTCATAGATCCTTTAACATGTGGTGCTTGCCCCCCATCTTTGCTAGCCAAAATTCTGCACTAAGTAGAGATACTACTTGTGCATCCAAAAACCCTTAAACCCAAATCTTATTTTCAAGAGTCCACCATACCTACCTATATGCGGTATTTCCGTGCCGTTCTAAGCAAATTTGTATGTGCCATCTCTAATTTTCAAAAATAAATTTCTCCTTTGTGTGCTCGTACCGCTCGTGAGGCGGTGAGCGGTGGCCAATATTTTCCATGCTAGATGTGTTATTCTCACGATGAGTGTTTATTCACTTGTCATTGCATGAGAGTAAGGCAAAGGTTTTAGGGATCCCCAGCCCTGAAATGAAAAATGAATTTACTTTATGTTGTCAAATAATAAATTCCTTGGAAAGTGTTAGTATGGAGGGCACCCGTGGATACGGCTAGCCATGGAAAGTGAAAGTATGGTGGAAAAAAGAATAAACTTTATTTTTTGTTTGGGAACTGCCTATGATATATCTAGCATGGAAAGTGTTGGGAGCTCTAAGTCGTTTTCGTT
>NW_021245694.1:0-433 GCF_002162155.2 Triticum dicoccoides | reverse complement strand
AGTACCTCGAGACGCTACAGTACCTCGTGACCCGGCAGAGCAGCTCGAACGAGCGAGCGAGCGATGCAGAGCGCCAACAGGCCGGCCCAACTGACAAGCGCGTGGGCGTCAGGGAGCTTCCCTGGCGCCTGAAGCGCTGACTAGGGACTCCCAAGTCTCCGGTGGTCGCGCACGGTCGCTCAAACTTCCCAGCATCTCGCCCGGGCCAACTAACCGAGCGCGGCCGAAGTCTCACCCAAAGAATTCTCAGCCTCACTTGTACCACAATTTTGTTTTTGCATAGGAAGGCTGAAAGAACGTCATCCAGGTGCGCGGCCGGCCCACCCAGAAAGAATTTTCCATTTTCGGTCATAATATTTTGTCATAGAACATCCTTTGAATCTGTGAACGGAGGGAGTATGATTTTTTTCAAAATCCGTCCATGGCTTCATCG
>NW_021245693.1:0-1884 GCF_002162155.2 Triticum dicoccoides | reverse complement strand
AGTCTCTTCTAGTTGGTATTTGTCCGGCTCACATATACAGTACTACTATTGCATGTATATATTGTTGGAAATATGCCCTAAAGGCAATAATAATAAATTGATTATTATATTTCCTTGTTCATGACAATCGTTTATTATCCATGCTAGAATTGTATTGATAGGAAACTCAAATACATGTGTGGATACATAAACAACACCATGTCCCTAGTAAGCCTCTAGTTGACTAGCTCATTGATCAATATATGGTTACGGTTTCCTGACCATGGACATTGGATGTCATTGATAACGGGATCACATCATTAGGAGAATGATGTGATGGACAAGACCCAATCCTAAGCATAGCACAAGATCGTGTAGTTCGTATGCTAAAGCTTTTCTAATGTCAAGTATCATTTCCTTAGACCATGAGATTGTGCAACTCTCGGATACCGTAGGAGTGCTTTGGGTGTGCCAAATGTCACAACGTAACTGGGTGGCTATAAAGGTACACTACGGGTATCTCCGAAAGTGTCTGTTGGGTTGGCACGAATCAAGACTGGGATTTGTCACTCCGTGTAAACGGAGAGGTATCTCTGGGCCCACTCGATAGGACATCATCATAATGTGCACAATGTGATCAAGGAGTTGATCACGGGATGATGTGTTACGGAATGAGTAAAGAGACTTGCCGGTAACGAGATTGAACAAGGTATCGGGATACCGACGATCGAATCTCGGACAAGTATCGTACCGATAGACAAAGGGAATTGTATACGAGATTGATTAAGTCCTTGACATCGTGGTTCATCTGATGAGATCATCGTGTAACATGTGGGAGCCAACATGGGTATCCAGATCCCGCTGTTGGTTATTGACCGGAGAACGTCTCGGTCATGTCTGCATGTCTCCCGAACCCGTAGGGTCTACACACTTAAGGTTCGATGACGCTAGGGTTATAAAGGAAGTTTGTATGTGGTTACCGAATGTTGTTCGGAGTCCCGGATGAGATCCCGAACGTCACGAGGAGTTCCGGAATGGTCCGGAGGTAAAGATTTATATATGGGAAGTCCTGTTTTGGTCACCGGAAAGGTTTCGGGGTTTATTGATAATGTACCAGGACCACCAGGAGGGTCCCGGTGGTCCACCAAGTGGGGCCACAAGCCCCGGAGGCTTGCATGGGCCGAGAGTGGTGAGGGACCAGCCCTTGAGTGGGCTGGTGCGCCTCCCACGAGGCCCAAGGGGCAGCTAGGAGGAAAAAAGGGGAAACCCTAGGCTTAGATGGGCCTAAGGCCCACCCTAGGGGGCGCCTCCCCTTCTCCCCTCTTGGCCGCCTCCCCTTTCCCATCTAGGGCTGCCGCCCCCCCTAGGGGTGGGAATCCTAGAGGGGGCGCACCCTCCTCCCTCTCCCCTATATATAGTGAGGCCTAGGGCTGCCCATAACACGCGATTTGATCTCTCTCATTGGTGCAGCCCTCCCTCTCTTTCTCCTCTCCCGTGGTGCTTGGCGAAGCTCTGCAGGATTGCCACGCTCCTCCATCACCACCACGCCGTTGTGCTGCTGCTGGATGGAGTCTTCCTCAACCTCTCCCTCTCTCCTTGCTGGATCAAGGCGTGGGAGACGTCACCGGGCTGTACGTGTGTTGAACACGGAGGTGTCGTCCGTTCGGCACTTGGTCATCGGTGATTTGGATCACGACGAGTACGACTCCATCAACCCCGTTCACTTGAACGCTTCCTCTTTGCGATCTACAAGGGTATGTAGATGCACTCTCCTTCCCCTCGTTGCTAGTCTCTCCATAGATAGATCTTGGTGACACGTAGGAAAATTTTGAATTTCTGCTACGTTCCCCAACGGTGGTATCAGAGCTAGGTCTATTGCGTAGTTACTATGCACGAGTAGAACAC
>NW_021245692.1:0-1023 GCF_002162155.2 Triticum dicoccoides | reverse complement strand
GTAGCGCTCGCTGCTACCGACTCGATTTTTTCGCTTGGGCTTTACATGTACACTTAACTGGACACTAAAAGCCATCGGAAGCCCATAGGTTAAGGTCCATTGTTCCAGCCTTTCCTTCCAATGGCGACTGCCACGACCCCACACATTTATCATCTCCCTAATTAGCAGATACTGTAGTAACTCATTGGCGTTCGGCCACTCGAATCAAACCAGCGTGAGCACTAATTAATTCCTCGGTCGATTGATTTCCCATCAATCTACTATACCGCTGTCGTTCCTTCTTCTCTGCCAAATAAATGGAGTAGTAATAGATGGGGTTGTTCTTATCACAAAGGGTATTCTCGGACTGGTTGGCGATCTATGGGAGACGCTGCCTCCGCCGTGCAGCCATCGCATGCGGCGTCGCTCCCATCTCTTACCCGGCCGTGCTTGGAAACTCCCCGATTCAGAGGACTCCGACAGAGGTATGTAGCGGTGGTGCATGTTGGTGTTGGGGTAGGGCATGTTTAGGGGCCAGAGGAGGCCGTCGACGACACTGGTGGCCACGCCGTCGATCATGTGACGTCCAAATCGGGCAGGAGGCTAGGAAGATGCGCATAGGGGTGTTTTGTCTCTTCCCTACATATCTCTTCCACGACAGGCACCAGCTACGCGTTCCATTGGACCAGCGCCGCCTCATCACAAGGTAATCACCATCGTTTGCCGCGACTGAAAATCTTTCTACCTATATCTTTGTCTGATCGTTGTTCTTGATCTGCAGTTCATCTCTCCCTCTCTCCTATTAATCTGCGGATGCCTTCAAATCTTCGCTACCCGACGGCTATGACTCCGCATCCGACCTTGCCAGAATCGACGGCAAGGAGCTGCGATGATCCCCTGCCAATCTTCTTCAAATTTTGTGTAGTGTAGTAAAATCGTGATCATATACAATTTGAGAAGGTGAGATATCTGCATTTTTCCCTTCTGAAGAACATGTGTTAAGAATTTTTGCCGTGGGATTTTGGACACAGAAAAAAGTGCATT
>NW_021245691.1:0-495 GCF_002162155.2 Triticum dicoccoides | reverse complement strand
CATTGCTCTCTATGTATGCATCGTCGAATTACATAGCAAGTGAAGTGGGTTTGATTATTTTTCGATCGTTGCAGCTTATCTTTTCTAAACATGTGGAATTTGTTATTCATTATATTTATATGTGTAATTAGAAAAAAAGGCCCAACACACGGGCATTCTACTAGTAGAGATTAGGAGTGGAGATCAACGAACAAAAAAACCAAAGCAACCTGGGAGAATCGTCAACTGCTTGCGACCACGGGTATTTCCTATTCGCCGCTCGTTGCGTCGAAATGTTGACACAACACACATGCCAACGACACGACCGGAGGATCTAGGCCGACCCACTTAGCCAACTGGTTTTGGGAACCTTCTAGATGGTTCCTAGAACCGGGTTTTTCTGTTTATTTTCTTCTACTGGCTTTTTGGGGGGTTTTCTGTGTCTTTTTCTCTTTTTGTTCTTTTCTTTATCTATTCTCTTTCTTTTTCATTTATTATTTTTCCTTCTTTCTTTTT
>NW_021245690.1:0-1420 GCF_002162155.2 Triticum dicoccoides | reverse complement strand
TGGTTAGGCTATGGCCGGCCGGCGACGCGTGATGGGGCTGGGGTGGGGTGGCCGGAGGTCCTCAACCGGCTTTCAGACGGCACCATACGTCTTCATGGCTCGGTTCCGCTCGGTTCCAGCCAGCCGTGAGATCGGGACGATGTGGCTTCCGGTACAAATCGCGCCTGACTGCGGTCTTGGCGGACGATGGCGGCGGCGCGGACGTCGTTCCCTTCATAAGGCATCGTCGTTGCAGGTCACGTCAACCTGATCGTGAAGTTCCGGAGGAAACGCTAGGTCTGGGTCTACCGGTCGGACGATGACGGCGCCTTCGATGTCGTTTTTCTCCTGGGGGCATCGTTTTGGAGCAAGTGCTGGTTGGAGGGGACAAGAGTAGGAGCGGTGATTTATCTTGCCCATTGATGACGGCGGATCTCAGCGGCGTGGCACGGTGGAGACTCGGTGCCCGATGCGCGGAGATGGACTCGCGCAGAAGGGTGACGCTGTCTGGCATCGTGGTGGTGTCGGCGGCAGTTAGACCGGGCAAGGTAGATGCAGCAATACAGCTGTGAAGATGGATTGCTGGCAGGTGGCTGCGGCGGCCTCATACCCGACAGGTGTCCTGGTTGAGGAGCACGCCGGACTGGTGGGTGCCCATACCCGGCAGGCTTCCTGGTTGAGAGCTTAGGTCTTAGATGTTACGTTGGCCGCGAGGTCTGTTTGGTATTAGGCCCAGACTATCAGCACCGCTTCATCAACTGGATAGGAGTAGCGACAGATGTTGCTTAGACGGTGGCTTTAGTATTATTGTTTTATGACTTTGTAAGGTATTGTGTTAATAATTAATAAAATGGTTGTATGCATCGTCCAGATGCAGAGACCGGGGGTCTTCCTCCTTTTCTAAAAAACTAAAAAAAACATCACAGTATTACAATACAAAGCACCGCGGATTCGACATACTTCCGTATCCATAAACACGATGACAATATAAATTCAGTTCGTATACTACGCAGCATAATACAGCAGGAACTGCACATAGTTTCTGTATGGCTAGCAAATCAGTGGGCCACGCGTACGCACATGCATGCGTGTTGGAGGCACGTACTGTACAAGGGAGATATCTGCTGGCGTGGCCGGTCGGTCGGCAGTGTCTCCGTGCATGTGTACATAATATATGTACACTTGTCTAATGTCTACTCCCTCCGTTTTAAAATAGATAACTCAACTTTGTATTAAATTAAATATAAAGTTAGTATAAAGTTGAAAGACTATGCTTCAAAATCAATCGGCAAGACTAGACGCATCTGGACCCGGTCATCATGCTTCAAAATCAATCGGCAAGACTATGCTTCAAAATCAATCGGCAAGACTAGACGCATCTGGACTTTGTATTAAATTAAATATAAAGTTAGTATAAAGTTGAAAGACTTTGTGTTGAGAT
>NW_021245689.1:0-1635 GCF_002162155.2 Triticum dicoccoides | reverse complement strand
GAAATTGATGTGTACCTAAGGCCATTAGTTGAAGAACTTTTACAGCTGTGGAATGAAAATGGTGTACGTACGTGGGATGAGCACAGACAGGAGGAATTTAACCTTAAGGCGTTGCTGTTCGTGACCATCAACGATTGGCCCGCTCTCAGTAACCTTTCAGGACAGACAAACAAAGGATACCACGCATGCACGCACTGTTTAGATGACACTGAAAGTATATACCTGGACAAATGCAGGAAGAATGTGTACCTGGGCCATCGTCGATTTCTTCCGACCAACCATCAATGTCGAAAGAAAGGCAAGCATTTCAAAGGCGAGGCAGATCACCGGAAGAAGCCCGCCATGCGCACCGGTGATCACGTGCTTGCTATGGTCAATGATTTACACTACGTAATCTTTGGAAAGGGTCCCGGTGGACTAGCTATTCCGAATGACGCTGAGGGACACGCACCCATGTGGAAGAAGAAATCTATATTTTGGGACCTACCAAACTGAAAAGACCTAGAGGTCCGCTCCTCAATCGACGTGATGCACGTGACGAAGAACCTTTGTGTGAACCTGCTAGGCTTCTTGGGCGCGTATGGGAAGACAAAAGATACACCTGAGGCACGGGAGAACTTGCAACGTTTGCACGAAAAAGACGGCATGCCTCCGAAGCAGTATAAAGGTCCTGCCAGCTATGCTCTTACGAAAGAAGAAAAAGAAATCTTCTTTGAATGCCTGCTCAGTGTGAAGGTCACGACTGGCTTCTCGTCGAATATAAAGGGAATAATAAATATGCCAGAGAAAAAGTTTCAGAACCTAAAGTCTCATGACTGCCACGTGATTATGACGCAACTGCTTCCGGTTGCATTGAGGGGGCTTCTACCGGAAAACGTCCGATTAGCCATTGTGAAGCTATGTGCATTCCTCAATGCAATCTCTCATAAGGTGATCGATCCAGAAATCGTACCAAGGCTAAGGAGTGATGTGGCACAATGTCTTGTCAGTTTCGAGCTGGTGTTCCCACCATCCTTCTTCAATATCATGACGCACGTCCTAGTTCATCTAGTCGACGAGATTGTCATCCTGGGGCTCGTATTTCTACACAATATGTTCCCCTATGAGAGGTTCATGGGAGTCCTAAAGAAATATGTCCGTAACCGCGCTAGGCCAGAAGGAAGCATCTGCATGGGCCATCAAACAGAGGATGTTATCGGGTTTTGTGTTGACTTCATTCCTGGCATTAAGAAGATAGGTCTCCCTAAATCGCGGTATGAGGGGAGACTGACTGGAAAAGGCACTCTTGGAAGAGACTCAATAATATGCAGGGACGGATATTCTTGGTCTCAAGCACACTACACAGTTCTACAGAACTCTACCTTGGTGACCCCGTATGTCGATGAACACAGGAACAGTCTACGCTCCAAACACCCGGAGCAGTGCGACGACTGGATTACATGTGAACACATCAGGACTTTCAGCATTTGGTTGGAAACACGTCTCAGAGGTGACAACACTGTTTGTAATGAGTTGTACTTGTTGTCCAGGGGACCATCTTTGACTGTATTGACTTACAAAGGATACGAGATAAATGGGAATACATTTTACACGATCGCCCAAGATCAAAAGAGCACCAACCAAAACAGCAGCGTC
>NW_021245688.1:0-969 GCF_002162155.2 Triticum dicoccoides | reverse complement strand
TAACAAAAATCTAACAAAAATAAAATAAAGTTGGGCGACGGCGAGGTGCAGCAAGGCGGGCGGCGACGTCGGGGCGGGGCGGCGACGGCGTCGGGGTGGCAGGGCGGGCGGCGACGTCGTACGGCAGCGGGGCAAGGGCGACGGCGCGCGTCGGGGCGGCAGGGGACGGCGTCGGGGCGGGGCGGCGACGGCGTCGGGGCGGGGCGGGGCGGCGACGGTGAGGTGGCGGCAGGGGACGGCGTCAGGAGAGACCGAAGTCGAGGCGGGGAGGCAGTGCTACTTATATAGCAAAGGCTTTGGTCCCGATTCGTACGGCAAACCGGTACCAATGCCTGCCTTTTGTCCCGGTTTGAGCCACCAACCGGAACCAATGGCCTCTTTTCGGCAGCCTAAAGGGCGGGAAACGAGGACCTTTGGTCCCGGTTGGTGGCTCCAACCGGGACAAAAGGATGGCATTGGTACCGCTTGGTGGCACCAACCGGTACCAAAGAGGGGCATTGGTACCGGTTGGCGCCTCCAACCGGTACCAATGGACCCGTCTAATTTCTTTTTCTGCAGCTGTTTTTTAGTTGATTCTTTCTGCAATTGTTTTTTTAGTCCCACCTCGCCAAGCGAGAGGCACTCGCAGCTGTTTATAAGCCCTGAGTGCATAGACGATGAAGAAGAGGCTCAATGCTCACCTGCACGTTGGTTAGCTTCAAGCCTTAAGGAATATGGTAGACTGCACAGAGCTATGTGCAGTGCAGTTGACACTATTCCGAAAGGCTTGAAGCAAATTAACGAGCATTGCACCTCTTTTTTATTAGTTGTGATTAACTTAACTAAAAAATGAGCATATATGCTTATTTTTAATGACTTAACTTTAATAATTGTGATTAACTTTACTAAAAAAATGAGCATAGATGCTTATTTTTAATGACTTATTACAATTCAGAAATAAATAGAAGAAAAAATAGTTGTGACTAACTT
>NW_021245687.1:0-1373 GCF_002162155.2 Triticum dicoccoides | reverse complement strand
AGTGGCTCACCCGCTTAACTTGAACCCACAAAGATAACAAAACAAAATCTTCAAATCTGATTTCCCCACTTCAGATCGGGGATCCTCACACCTTCCACAGTGGCGATGGCGATAAGCTGGCACCGCCAGCAATTTCTCCGGGCAGGTCACAGCGGATCGGTAGGTCGTCCGTCGTCTGCAAGAACTGAGCCCGCAGCACGGCACGTCGTTGGGGGGTGGGGGCTGGGGGGAACGGGAGACGTCGGGCAAGGAAGGCGTGGTGCGCCAAGAGGCCAGAGGCAGAGAAGGAAGCGAAGAGATCGATATGGAGGAATCAAGGGAGCAGAGAAATAGAGGGATCGAAGGATGCGGTGGTCCCTGGACTGACTCCTCCGTTACACGCTGCTGGTGGTGACCTTTTGTGTACCACCAGATGGAAGATGAAGTGGGCGGAAGAGAAACTAAATCATAGGAATAAGACGGGTATTTTCCCTAAAAAAAGGTGTTTGGAATTGCTGATGTGGTAGACTGCTGAGGTGGAGTGATGTGGATGGTTGCATGTTGATTAGTGATGTGGATAGGCTGCATGTCAAGAGAAATAGGATAGTGGGGATGAACTATTTAGGTATTATAGATTGGTGTTAAACCTACTGTATTCCAACTTCCTTATGGTTTATAAACTAATTTATTAGCCATAGATGTATTGAAATAAGCAAACAACACTCGAAAAACTGAATCTGTCAAAAACAGAACAGTCTGTAGCAATATGTAACTAACGCAAACTTCTGGAACTCTACAAATTGTACCAAAATAGGATGTACTGGAATATTTGTTTATTGATCAGAAGCAAAAAGAATCAATGCAAAAGCACGTTCCTGTGATTTATTGAATTATTTCTCGTGGGCGCAAAGTTTCTGTTTTTCAGCAGAATCAATTCAACTATCATCATAGCTTATCCTATAGGTTCTACTTGGCACAAACACTAACTAAAACATAAAACCACATCTAAACAGAAGGCTGGATGGATTATTTATTCCTAACCAGAGCCAAAAACAAAAAACACAAAATAAAATTGGGTTGCCTCCCAACAAGCGCTATCGTTTAACGCCCCTAGCTAGGCATAAAAGCAAGGATAGATCTAGGTATTACTATCTTTGGTAGGCAATTCTTTAATGAGGGACCTTCCTCCTTTAGAATTTTCTTTCTTTCTAGTAATTATCAACTTTTAGGCACAAGATCGAAAAATTCATTCATGGCAAATGGTTCCTTAATGATAGTAAAAAGATCGGGATGAATACTTATAGATTTAAGATCCGCATTTTCCTTACTAGATGATTCATCCTTATTTTTAGGAACATACATAAGCTTGGCAATTTTAGTGGGAGGACTAGGAG
>NW_021245686.1:0-4175 GCF_002162155.2 Triticum dicoccoides | reverse complement strand
ATGTATGTCCATACCTCCACCGGTTGCAGCAGTGTTCACTTGATCGTTGCCATAGTATCTTTCACGAGTTGCAAGTTTCTCAAGCTCACTTGTGATATGATCGGTTGCACCAGAGTCAGCGTACCACACGGTTTCTCCTTCTCCTGCTTGTTCTCTCAAGGCAGCAAGGACATGGTGCTCTTTAGGCACAAAGTCCTCATCATACCTATGCTAGCACTCCAATACTTCATGACCCGGCTTCTTGCAGAGTTGACAGCGGGGTCGAGGCCGCCCACCAGATCGGCCTCCATTGTTGCTGTTGTTGGAGCGTGCACCGTTGCTGTTGTTGCTGGAGTGCCCGCACCCATAGCCGCTGTTGTTTCCACATTGACCACGCCCTTGCCGACCTTGGTGACCGCGGCCTCGGCCACCATAGCCACGACCATGAGTTAGAGCGTTTGCCGAAGATTGACGCAGATTTCCCTGTTGGAGCAGATTGATGCGGGCTTCAAAACTAAGAAGCTGATTGTAGAGCTCGGTGACGGTGACGGGCTCGACGCGGGCAGAGAGAGCCGAGATGACTGCGTTGTACTCCATGTCCAAGCCCTTCAGAACGAAGGAGATGATCTCGCCTTCGCCAAGTGGGGATCCGGCGCAGGCAATTTCATCCGTCAGAGCTTTGATCTTGGCGAGGTACTCTGGCATCCCCAAGTTGCCCTTCTGGAGGTTTGCAAGGGCGATGCGAGTATTGACGATCTGCGACTGTGTTTGCGCAGCGAAGAAGGCATGGATGGCGCTCCACACCTCGGCCGGCGTCTGGAGAGTTACGACCTGCGTAAGAACCTCACGAGATAGAGATCCCATGAGATAGCCTTGAAGCTGCTGCTGCCGGGCGTCCCAGATCGTCCTGGCGTAGTTGAAGACCTGCTCTTCCTTCTCATCCTTGATGATGGTGATGGTGGCAGGAGGCGCCATGCTTGTGGCGTCCAGGAAGTGCTCCATCTGTGCCCCCTTGATCTGGGGTAGCACGACGGCCTTCTAGAGGAGAAAATTCGTCCTCGTCAGCTTCTCTGACGGAGGCGACCCGAGGGAGCTAGCGCCGTTGCTGGAAGAGGAGGCGTAGGAGGAACCGGCGAATTGGGTGGTCAGGGCGCCTGCGGTGGATGTGCTAAGGGTGGAGAAGGTAGAGGCGGAGGCGGTGGATGCATCGGTTCCTGCCATGGCTTCGATAACGGTGGCTAGCTTGGTTTTCCTCTCGGGGTTGAAGGCTTTCTCAAGATTGCTAGATGCGATGAGGATTGGCTTTGATGACCATGTAAAGATTGGAGGAAGCGTTGAACCCTTTTGGTCTCGGGCCGCTGTTTATATTGACAATATGTCGTGGGTTACAAGTTTTGGGAGGTCGCTAGGACTCTCCAGGATTACACGAGAAGAAACAGAGAACTACACGAGAGGGAGAAAAGATAGAAGTTTGAATACAACATATATCTCTACTTTTTCTATCTAACATGGTTAGAGGGTGTTCGGGTGTGCAGAAATGCACCATCAGTATCTCATTTATTATTCGCTGATGATTCCCTTATACTCATGAAGGCAGATATGATTAATGCAACCTCGTTGAGATCAGTGCTTGATGCTTATTGTGCTAATTCAGGCCAGCTTATTAGTGAAGCCAAATGTAGTATTTTTTTCAGTCCAAATGTTGATGTGGAAATAAAAGCCGAGATGTGTACTGAACTTAATATCCACACTAAAGCAATTTCTGAAAAGTACCTGGGCCTACCCTCTATGGTGGGTCTGGATAAAAGTGATAGTTTTGTTTATTTGCTTGAAAGGATCATTGAAAGATTGAAGGGATGGAAGGAGAAGCTACTTTCCACATGGGCGAAAGAAATTCTCTTGAAGGCAGTAATTCAGTCCATTCCAGTGTTTGCCATGGCTGTTTTTAAGATCCCCAAAAAATTATGCAGAGATGAATGATGCTATGTCTGCCTTTTGGTGGGGAGATTCTGAGGATCAAAAGAAGATGCACTAGTTTTCTTGGTGGCGAATGTGTGTTCCAAAAAAGTTGGGCGGCATGGGATTTCGAGATCTATTTTCGTTTAACATGGCTATGCTCTCAAAACAGACATGGAGATTGCTAAATAATCCTGACTCACTTTGTGCTCAAGTTTTGAGAGCGAAATATTATCCCGATGGGAAATTACTGAATGCGGGTCCAAAAAAAGGCTCTTCTTACACCTGGCAGAGCATTTTTGCAGGACTACAAACTTTTAAGCGTGGACACATTTGGAGAGTTGGCTCAGGAGAAAAAATTAACATTTGGGAGGACCATTGGATCCCAAATAGTCATTCCAGGAAAGTTTTTACCAGGAGAGGAAACTGTATTTTGCGTACTGTTGATGAGTTGATTGATCAACATAATGTTAGCTGGGACGAACAACTTATCAGAGATATTTTCTTACCCATTGATGCGAACAATATTCTTGCAATCCCGTTAAGTCCACACCTACAGGAAGATTTTGTGGCATGGCATAAGACAAAAAGCCTTTTGTTCTCTGTCCGTTCTGCCTATCACATTGAATGGGATCATCAGTTCGGCGCACGAACTAGAAGAGAAGATGGGCAAGGCTCTGCTGAACCGAACCCAGTGTGGGACATTTTATGGAAGCTAAAAATTCCAAGTAAGATTAACGTGTTTCTGTGGAAGGCTCTGCATGGTACAGTTCCAGGCATGGCGATTCTTGCTTCGCGACACATACCCGTCTCACCACAATGCCCTATTTGTCGGTCAGGTCCGGAGAATATTCGGCACTTGTTATTTACATGCACTTGTGCACGGAAGGTTTGGTCTGCGCTCGGCCTTCTGGATATCATTGATGGTGCACTGATTGCAGGCATGTCAGGATCAGTAGTACTTGAGCATATTATTTGCAACCCAAACAGGAAGTCGCCGGTCCTAGGTATGTTAGGATTGCAGGAGTCAGTAGCCGTTGCGTGTTGGTATGTGTGGTGGCAAAGGAGGGAAGCAGCGAAGGGCGAAACTGTAGCGGATCCCCCCCGGACAGCCTTTGCAATTCAGGCTCTAACATCAAATTTTGGAGTTGTTTCCCATTTCAGTAAACCACATGAAATAATGTGGTTGGGTCTCCTTTGTGATCCTCTGTCCATATATTATTGAGAATGATCCATAAAGTTGTTTCTTCTTTTTTTTGAAAGGTTGATCAACAAAGTTTAGCGACGTTGTACAAAAAAAAAAGAAAAAACAGCCTAGGGTTAATGGGGAAGCTATAAGTAAACCTGGACTCTCCTCCATCATCAAACCAATCTCGACCACGTCGCCTCCATCCCGCCGCCGATCAACCAAACTGGAACGACGCAGCACGCCTCGCCTCGCCTCGTCGATGAAGACACCACCGGCCACCGCTTCGGCCAGATCGCTCCTCCCGAAGGTGGTGGTGACGGAGGACGGGAGGAAGATGGAGCTGGTGAGCGACAAGACCATCCGCATCTTCCAGTCGCGGCCGCCTCGTCCTCCCATACGCACCTACAGCGCCGAGTTCCTGGGCGGGAAGGGGCTCGACGACGAGGGCGTCGCCGCCATGCTCCAGGCGTACCAGGCGGCGCAGGACGTCCGGGATATCCACAGGGACGTGCTCCAGCAGTACCACGCCAGGGGATACGCCTACATCGAGATCCCCAGGGACTACCCCGGCGCCGACGAGGAGCTCCGGGTCATGGCCGTAAAGCTCAACCAACCAACTAATTAATTAGCTCCATCACCTACGTAACGTACGTGTTAATGCATCGATGAAGAAACTATCTCAAGCTGCTGCTCTCGTGACTTTTAGATAGATGCTCTATGCTAGTAGGCATCGTAATAGTGTGATTTAGTTTTTTCATTAGCTCAACAAAGCATGCGTATTACTACCTTTTTTGGTTGTGAAATTGTGTATTAGTATGAGAGAAGGTGATATATATGCTTTGAAATAAGATACTCCCTCCTTCTCAAAATATAAGGCGCGGTTTGATTTTTCTGGTCTTCGTTGCACAACTTTGACTATAACTTTTATGTATTGTATGTCTATAAAATTAGTATACATACATATGAAATAAAATTGCCTTGCAAGACAAAGTCGGCGATGTCATTTATACATGTTCAATCCATATACTTTGATATATATTAGTGGTCAAAG
>NW_021245685.1:0-789 GCF_002162155.2 Triticum dicoccoides | reverse complement strand
CCGCCTCTAGTATCAGGTTGAAAAAAGATCCGTGTACATGGAGGGAGGAAGTAGAACGGACCCGGTTCCAAACATCCATTTTTACGGTTGAAAAAAAAGAAAGGGTACAAAAAAAATTACTAGTACAAACAAAGGAGTATCACTATAGATAGATGTTGCCGGCCCTAGCTGCATTGATCATAGCTGGTAAATTCAAAATAATTTCTTTAGTTATGATGTAGCATTGATAGATGCCAGGGTGGCTCTCCAGGTTCGGCATTGCTTTGAAGCAACACCACTGATTTGTTTGGCTACAGCACACTTTCTTGTCAAGAAACCGAATGAACTCCACCTTAAATCATATATTTGGCAGATCTTGTGAGAAATCTAAATCTAAATGGGTAACCATTAATATAACAGAGAGCATGCACTAAAAGAGGGCCGGGGGAAGCGGAAAGCGTTACAACATTCCACCTTCAGAAGGGTTACAGATGGGCGGCCTTTGCCTGTTTCCAAACCTGCGAATCCGCGAAATAACCCCGCTGCGTGCCGCCTCTAGTATCAGGTTGAAAAAAGATCCGTGTACACGGAGGGAGGAAGCAGAACGGGCCCGGTTCCAAACATCCATTTTTACGGTTGAAGAAAAAGAAAGGGTACAAACAAAATTACTAGTACAAACAAAGGAGTATCACTATAGATAGATGTTGCCAGCCCTAGCTGCATTGATCATAGCTGGTAAATTCAAAATAATTTCTTTAGTTATGATGTAGCATTGATAGATGCCAGGGTGGCTCTCCAGGTTCGGCATTG
>NW_021245684.1:0-1021 GCF_002162155.2 Triticum dicoccoides | reverse complement strand
ACACCATGGTAGTTCTGCCGGAAACAGCATTAGTCCGGGTTAGTTCTAATAAAATCATACCAAACCATATAGAATTGTTGCAAACATGGCATGAATACTTCATAAATTATAGATACGTTGAAGACGTATCATGGTCCAAACACGATGGAAAGTTTTGAAGACTTTTTCTGAACCAGAAGAAACCCTCAAAACTTCGGGAGTCGTCCAGAGGATGCTCGAGGGCCCCACAAGGATAGGTGGCATGCCACCCAAGCTTTGTGCCCCCCTGAGCCTCGTCTTGTCCTAATCACCGACCAATAAATTCGCAAATGTTCCAAAACCATCGAAGCGAGACCCGAAACAATTTTATCGCTACGACAAGTCTGTTCTAAAGCGATCCCATCTGGAGCCCTGTTTTGGCGTTCTCCCGGATGGGGAAACCATTGGGGTCGCCATCTTCATCAACCTTACTACCTCCATGATGGTGTGTGAGTAATTCCTCCAGGACCTACGGGTCCATAGTAGTAGCTACATCTCTCTCTCTCTCTGACCTTCAATACAATGTTCTCTTTTGAGATCAATTCGAGTTCTTGTGGAGTGTTTGCTGGGATCCAATGAATTGTGAATCTATGATCAGATTGTTCATTGATTTATATTAAATCTCTTGAATTTTCTTTGCTGCATAATTAAATAGCTATGTATGCTTTTCGATCTACGAGTCTTCTCTAGCCAAGATAGATGACTAATTCTTCAGAGGGTGATGCATAGTAGTGGGTTTAATCTTGTGGTGCTCTGATCAAGTGGCAATAAGGACGGAGACATGTATATTGTATTGTTGCCACTAAGGATAAAGCAATGATGTTTAATCTTATTGCTAGATTTCTTTCTGTCTACATTATGTCATCTTGCTTATTGTGTTATTCCGTTTCTTGCAAACCTACTACTTTGAGATGCATGCTGGATAGCGGTCTTGGAGCGGAGTAATAGTGGTAGATGCAGTTGGATTAACGATCTACTTATCACAGACGCAATGCCTGAGATT
>NW_021245683.1:0-384 GCF_002162155.2 Triticum dicoccoides | reverse complement strand
TTTCGTTTAATTATTCTCCATCATGTTATCAGCTGTGGAGATATCGACATTGAATTTCTGCATGTGTCCCGTATTTTTCCATGTGTTTCGGTTGAAATTTTATCCGATGCTGCTTGATGAATGCTGAACTGCACCTGCCTGATCTGGTGCTGTTTTGCTGGCGATTCATCCAGGGTAGGGGTATTAAAACTGTAAATCGACGGTTATTCATCCAAGTGTTGCCAATATTTTTTTTATCATCGATTGAACCGCATTTTAAATAGGTTCAAAACGCTAATTTTTGGTTGCTAATTCGTATCCGCCCACCATTGGCAAGGTGGATCGTAGCATTGCTCTCTTTTTTTGGCAGCTAGCCTCTCATTCTGCCATCTCCTTTTCTTCCTC
>NW_021245682.1:0-561 GCF_002162155.2 Triticum dicoccoides | reverse complement strand
CCCACAAGGGGCTGGTGCGCCCCTATACAAGCCAATCCTATGAGGAGGAGAAGGAAAGAGGGGAGGGCAAGGAAAGTGTGGAGTAGGACTCCCCGTTCCTTCCCTCTCCCCCCTCATTCCCCCCCTTGTTTATACAAGGAAAGGGGGCACAGGGCAAGGCATGAGCCATAGGGGCCGGCGGCCAGCCCTAGGGCGCGCCTGGCTGCCTCCCCTCCCCTCCCACCTATATATATGTCGAGAGGGTGTGACGGCCCCGATTCAATCGTACACGAATCATACGGGCAAACGTGTACGATCAAGTTCAGGGACTCACGGGAAGATATCACAACACAACTCTAAAAATAAAATAAGTCATACAAGCATCATATTACAAGACAGGGGCCTCGAGGGCTCGAATACAAGAGCTTGATCATAGACGAGTCAGCGGAAGCAACAATATCTGAGTATAGACATAAGTTAAACAAGTTGCCATAAGATGGCTAGCACAAACTGGGATATAGATCTAAAAAGGCGCAGGCCTCCTGCCTGGGGTCCTCCTAAACTACTCCTGGTCGTCGTAAG
>NW_021245681.1:0-1063 GCF_002162155.2 Triticum dicoccoides | reverse complement strand
GCGCTTGTATTAAGGGGGCTAGGTCTGCTTCCGGCCGCGTACGAAACGTGCAGGTGTGCAATGGGCGATGGGCCTAGACCCCTGCGCGCATAGGATTTATACCGGTGTGCTGACCTCTCTGTTGTGCCTAGGTAGGGCTGCGACATGTTGATCTTCTGAGGCTGGGCATGATACTTGGTCAACTTACCATCTACTCTCCTCTACTGCTTCAAGATGGAGGCTGCCAGAAGTGTAGTCTACGATAGGACTAGCTATCCCTCTCTTATTCTGGCATTCTGCAGTTCAGTCCACATATACTACCCCTTTCATTGATACCAATGCATATGTAGTGTAGTTCCTTGCTTGCGAGTACTTTGGACGAGTACTCATGGTTGCTTTGCTCCCCCTTCCCCCCTTTTCTATACATGGTTGTTGCGACCATATGTTGGAGCTCGGGAGCCAGACCCCACCATCGACGACGACTCCTACTACGCTGGAGGTGCCTACTACTACGTGCAGGCCGCTTACGACGACCAGGAGTAGTTTAGGAGGACCCCAGGCAGGAGGCCTGCGCCTTTTTAGATCTATATCCCAGTTTGTGCTAGCCATCTTATGGCAACTTGTTTAACTTATGTCTATACTCAGATATTGTTGCTTCCGCTGACTCGTCTATGATCAAGCTCTTGTATTCGAGCCCTCGAGGCCCCTGTCTTGTAATATGATGCTTGTATGACTTATTTTATTTTTAGAGTTGTGTTGTGATATCTTCCCGTGAGTCCCTGAACTTGATCGTACACGTTTGCCCGTATGATTCGTGTACGATTGAATCGGGGCCGTCACACCCTCTCGACATATATATAGGTGGGAGGGGAGGGGAGGCAGCCAGGCGCGCCCTAGGGCTGGCCGCCGGCCCCTATGGCTCATGCCTTGCCCTGTGCCCCCTTTCCTTGTATAAACAAGGGGGGGAATGAGGGGGGAGAGGGAAGGAACGGGGAGTCCTACTCCACACTTTCCTTGCCCTCCCCTCTTTCCTTCTCCTCCTCATAGGATTGGCTTGTATAGGGGCGCACCAGCCCCTTGTGGG
>NW_021245680.1:0-474 GCF_002162155.2 Triticum dicoccoides | reverse complement strand
TTTTTATGGCTTGCGTCCACATACGTCCACGACGGGCGTCGGGCACTTTTTTCCCGTGTCCACGTATAACCCGTTCACGGGTCACTGTAAGGGTCCGTGTACGTGGGGTGCGCCTCGTACGTGGTTTTGCCCAGTATTCCATGGAGCGCGTCCACTTCCGTCCACAATGGGCATCTGCCATTTTTTCCCATGACCCCGTATAGCCCGTTCACGGGTCCGTGTAAGGGTCCGTGTACGTGTGGTCTGTCTCGTACGTGGTTTTGCCCAGTTTTCCATGGCGCGCATCCAGTTCCGTCCATGATGGGCGTCGGCCATTTTTTCTCCTGACCCGGTATAGCGCGTTCACGGGTCCGGGTAAGGGTCCGTGTACGTGTGGTGTGCCTCGTACGTGGTTTTGCCTAGTTTTCCATGGCACACGTCCACTTCTGTCCACGACGGCAGTTGGCAATTCTTTCCCGTGTCTGCGTATAGCCC
>NW_021245679.1:0-960 GCF_002162155.2 Triticum dicoccoides | reverse complement strand
CGATCCCCTATACTTGTGGGTTATCAGCGAGCAGGCCTACGTCTCCTCCTCCTCCTCCCCTACCTCTGCCTAGCTAGGGTTCCTAGAGTTCATCAAATTTTAGGGTTCATCTAATTAGTTAGGGTTCATCAAATTAGCTACTACTTGTAGATGCTTAAGTAGTTATATTGTTGTTGTGCATCCAATGTAGTTAAGTAAATATAATTGTAAACTAAATGTTAATTAGGACAGTAGTTGTAGATGCTTAAGTAGTTTTTAGGACAAATTCCTAGGGTTCATCAATGGGAGCTTAAAGTAGTTGTAGATGCTTAAGTACCTAGCTAGGGTTCATCTAATTAGTTAGTACTTGTAGATGCTTAAGAACTAGGGCAGTAGGGTTAGCGCAGTAGGGTTTAACTAGATGTTAATTAGGGCGGTAGTATTTAGTTTAGAGAAAAAAAATCAATATAGTTTTTTTTACTATTTTTAGTAAGTGTTTAATAGAATTAGTAAGAAAATTAGTAGACCTAGTTTATTTTTGGTAAGAACTAGTTGAATTAATAGAACTAGTTTATTTTTAGTAAGAAAATTAATAGAACTAGTTGAACTAGTTTATTTTTAGTAAGAATTAGTTTATTTTTATTTATAGTAAGTGTTTAGTAGAACTAGTTGAATTAATAGAACTAGTTTATTTTTAGTAAGAAATTTAGGTATATGAGATTTGATGATCTAATTAAAATTTTACTATAGAACTAGTTTATTTTTTATAAGAAAATTAATAAAACTAGTTTATTTTTTAGTTAAAGCAATTATTCCCGCATCAACGTCGACGATGCCTATCCCGCACCTCGTCGTCGACTCGGCGGGGCAGGCCTGCTTGATCAGAGGGGCCATGTCCGAGACTGGGCTCCGTTGGGCTAGTACTGGGATGTGCTACCTTGCGGGGGCGCAGCTTGGTGAGGAGCCAGCCCGTCATTGACC
>NW_021245678.1:0-1430 GCF_002162155.2 Triticum dicoccoides | reverse complement strand
TTTTCTGGCTCATGTAACAGCCAAGCATAATACGTGGGGATGCTAGCAGTAAGGCCAGCTTTGGCTCAAAACAAAACAAACCCCAGAAAACATAGTCGTCAGCTATTTTGGCTTCCCCTTTTTCTTCAAGTAGTGTTTTTTCTTCCAAATGGAAATGCTTCCATAACAAAAGATACAAAAATACAACACATATATTTGCAGATAACAAATGTGATCAACCAAGAATTCCATGGCAACGAGCACCACCATCATCTCGGTACAATAGCATGAAAATTCATGTGGCATAAATTGGAAGTCAATATGATGGCTATTTTCACCACATAACAGAGAAGCAATGTAATAGCAGGCCTAGTTAACAAACAATCTACTCTTGGTCAATGGATTCAGTGAGATAAATGAATTACTTTCCCCACATAAACAAGAAAATTCCAAGGAACCAACAGGAACATCTTATTAAACTAGTAGTCTCTTAACTAACTAGCAGATCTCACAAATTTTACACTGCTAGACTCGCACGGTCAGAGAAGAAAAAAATAAATAGCCAGCAGTGCTAGTCTATCATTGGCTGTAACATGCGGGTATCAGGAAAGGAAGTGGCCACGTTTTCTGCATCAGGTTCAGTCCAGGAAAATTTGAGAGCCCTTGGGGAACTATGCTAGAGCAGAGCAATCATCACTTGGAAAGAAAAGAAAAAACAGAGCGAGAGGGTCAACCTTCTTGTTCTGTGCACAATCATGGTGGGCGGCGCGGACGACCTCGCTGTCGAGCTAGCCCAACTCGTCGGGCTCGAGCGTGGGATCCCAGTCGTTGCCGTCCATGGAACTGGAGAGGCGGAGAGCTCCTGTTCATCTGAATCGAAGCAAAAAAAATCGATTGGGGATGAGAGAGAGAGAGAGAGATATATAATGAAGGAATCAAGGAGAGATGAGACGAGGGGGAAAGTAGGGAGGGACATTGTGCGGGGCATGGTCGTCGCCGGCGAGGTCCAGCTTAGGCCTCCTGTAGGTCACAGTCATCGTCCTCTGCTAGTCCGTCGCTTGCTGCTCTGAATCTCCGGATGGCGAGGCAGCTTCGCGGCCTGGGAGACGGAGGAGGGAAGCCCCTAGTGAGATCCATCGTTGGCCGCCGCTTCCATGGGGCCGCTGCAACCGCCGTCGCCATGGATCTCGGGCCGCCATCATCGGTTGGAGGCGGGGAGGTGGAGGCGGAGGACGGGGATGAGGAGACGAGAGGCGTGGCGGCGGAGGACAGGGATGAGGAGAGGCAACGTGTGGCGGCGGCGGATGGAGAAAGAGACTGGGGACGGGGAAGTGTGTTAGGGTTAGCTTTTATACGGGGAAAAGTTTAGGGCTTTAGGCTGGCTTTTTCGCGGGCTTGCGGAGGTGTAGTGGGCCGTTCATGACGGATTTCAAAACTGTCAACAGAAATCC
>NW_021245677.1:0-493 GCF_002162155.2 Triticum dicoccoides | reverse complement strand
AATGACCGGGTTAATCGCCCCCGGATGCAGATTTTTAACGACTGCATCACGGAGTTTGGCCTCCGTGAGCTCGAGCGCACGGGGGCCCGGTTCACCTGGACTAACCGCCAAGCAAACCCAATCCAGTCTGTCCTAGACCACGTCTTAGTTATCCCGGAATGGGAGCTCAGACGCCCCTGGCCTCGGTTCAGGCTATTACCAGGATCGGCTCTGATCATGTCCCTCTTCTCCTCTCCTCTGCTGATGAATGCCCCCATCCCCCCTCGGTTCCGGTTTGAGCTCTTCTGGCTCAACTAGGCCAGGTTTCGCGAGGCCGTTGCCGCTAAGTGGACCGCTGCGCGCAATTCCCCCCACCGCGCCATGTCCGCGGTGGACTCCTGGCAGTTCTGCGCCAAGCTAGCCCGCCAATTTATGAAGGGATGGGGCGCAAACCTCGATTGTGATATCCGGGACCGCAAGAAGGCCCTCCCGAGCGCCATCCAGGCCCTGGACG
>NW_021245676.1:0-868 GCF_002162155.2 Triticum dicoccoides | reverse complement strand
GTTGACGGTATCTATCCTCCATGGGCTACCTTTATCAGCACCATCTCAGACCTAGTCCATAAAAAGACTCACTTTGCCCAAAGACAAGAAGCAGCCAGAAGGATGTCGAGAGGGCAGTTGGAGTTATTCAGAACCGTTTTGCAGTTGTTCGTGGATCTACAAACAATGGGACCCAGAGACCTTGTAGGAGGTGATGACATGTTGTGTGGTCATGCACAACATGATCCGCGAGGAAGAGGGCGACGATGTTGTCGCAGCTCTGAAATTTTCGAACGTGGGTGATCCTATTCAACTTCCGGACTAAAATCCGGCCACATTTGAGTTTATTAAAATGCATCAATAAATTCGGCATTGACCAACTCACAAGCAGCTGAAGGAGGATTTGATTGAGCATCAGTGGGCAGTGATAGGGGGCAACAATGTTGTTGGGATGTAAAATATTTGAACTTTTTAAAATTTTAACTACTGCTGCATGTGGTTATTTGAATTTATGTGCCCTTTGCATGCGCCTACATGATCGTGCAGACTCAGAAAAAAAAATCCAGAAGACCGGATGTATGTGACTACGATTGAATGTCCACTTCCTACATCTATGTCCGCGAACTGGTACCTGTCCGCTTAGAAGATTTTTTGCCGGTTGGCGTTAGCATTCTTGATTCTTGCATGCATAGTTTACGGATGCTCTTTTATTGGCTGCATACAGAACAAATTAAAGGTAGAGAGCGCTGGGCCCTAGTCGAACTGGCATGCGTACTCAAGTGCTTGATTCTCCAATCTCCATTGGTTGCATGCACTAGAGAGAAGGATTAACTGTTCTTTATGCATCGATTTTGTCAAAAGGTGGATTGTGCCTTCGTTCCAGGGAATG
>NW_021245675.1:0-948 GCF_002162155.2 Triticum dicoccoides | reverse complement strand
GACGATGTTGTCGCAGCTCTGAAATTTTCGAACGTGGGTGATCCTATTCAACTTCCGGACTAAAATCCGGCCACATTTGAGTTTATTAAAATGCATCAATAAATTCGGCATTGACCAACTCACAAGCAGCTGAAGGAGGATTTGATTGAGCATCAGTGGGCAGTGATAGGGGGCAACAATGTTGTTGGGATGTAAAATATTTGAACTTTTTAAAATTTTAACTACTGCTGCATGTGGTTATTTGAATTTATGTGCCCTTTGCATGCGCCTACATGATCGTGCAGACTCAGAAAAAAAAATCCAGAAGACCGGATGTATATGACTACGATTGAATGTCCACTTCCTACATCTATGTCCGCGAACTGGTACCCTGTCCGCTTAGAAGATTTTTTGCCGGTTGGCGTTAGCATTCTTGATTCTTGCATGCATTGTTTACGGATGCTCTTTTATTGGCTGCATACAGAACAAATTAAAGGTAGAGAGCGCTGGGCCCTAGTCGAACTGGCATGCGTACTCAAGTGCTTGATTCTCCAATCTCCATTGGTTGCATGCACTAGAGAGAAGGATTAACTGTTCTTTATGCATCGATTTTGTCAAAAGGTGGATTGTGCCTTCGTTCCAGGGAATGGGCTCATGGGAATTTTAGTCCCCGATGGAGGTTAGGGCTCGTATAGTCTATTCCGGTCCTCCGATCAATTTAATAAGGAGTAAAATGCATTGGTAGTCATTGAACTTATCGCATACGTTTATTTTGATCACTGTATTTAGAAATACAATCAATATGGTCACTATATACGTGTCGAGGTGATTATACGGTCACTGCCAGATCGTATAGCGTCGTATTTCATCTATTTGACTGGTCAAATAATCCACATGGCACCTCGTCGGCTCGTTTCTCTCTCTACCTATGCGGGTCCCACTTGTAAGTGGGTGGCAAAAAGCCAAAAG
>NW_021245674.1:0-2000 GCF_002162155.2 Triticum dicoccoides | reverse complement strand
CCGCCTTGGTCACATTGGTGTCAAACACATGAAGAAGCTCCATACAGATGGACTTTTGGAGTCTCTTGATTTAGAATCATTTGACACGTGCGAACCGTGCCTCATAGGTAAAATGACTAAGACTCCGTTCTCCGGAACAATGGAGCAAGCAACCAACTTATTGGAAATCATACATACTGATGTGTGCGGTCCAATGAGCGTTGAGGCTCGCGGTGGCTATCGTTATGTTCTCCCTCTCACTGATGACTTAAGTAGATATGGGTATGTCTACTTGATGAAACACAAGTCTGGGACCTTTGAAAAGTTCAAGGAATTTCAGAATGAGGTAGAGAATCAACGTGACCGAAAAATAAAGTTCTTACGATCAGATCGTGGAGGAGAATAATTAAGTCACGAATTTGGTACGCACTTAAGGAAATGTGGAATCATTTCAAAACTCACGCCGCCTGGAACACCTCAGCGTAACAGTGTGTCCGAACGTCGTAGTCGCACTCTATTGGATATGGTGCGATCTATGATGTCACTCACCGATTTACCGCTATCATTTTGGGGATATGCTCTAGAGATAGCTACATTCACTTTAAATAGGGCACCATCTAAATCTGTTGAGACGACACCCTATGAATTATGGTTTGGGAAGAAACCTAAGCTGTTGTTTCTAAAACTTTGGGGATGCGATGCTTATGTCAAGAAACTTCAACCTGAAAAGCTCGAACCCAAGTCGGAAAAATGTGTCTTCATAGGATACCCTAAGGAAACCATTGGGTATAACTTCTACCTTAGATCCGAAGGCAAGATCTTTGTTGCCAAGAACGGGTCCTTCCTAGAGAAAGAGTTTCTCTCGGAAGAAATAAGTGGGAGGAAAGTAGAACATGATGAAGTACTGCCTCTTGAACCGGAAAGTAGCGCAGCTCAGGAAGATGTTCCTGTGGTGCCTGCACCGACTAGAGAGGAAGTTAGTGATGATGATCAAGGTACTTCGGATCAAGTTGCTACTGAACTTCGAAGGTCCACAAGGACACGTTCCACACCAGAATGGTATGGCAACCCTGTCTTGGAAATCATGTTGTTAGACAACGGTGAACCTTCGAACTATGAAAAAGCGATGGTGGGCCCAGATTCCAACAAATGGCTTGAAGCCATGCAATCCGAGATAGGATCCATGTATGAAAACAAAGTATGGACTTTGACAGACTTGCCCGATGATCGGCGAGCGATAGAAAATAAATGGATCTTTAAGAAGAAGACGGACGCGGATGGCAATGTTACCATCTATAAAGCTCGACTTTTCCCCAAGGGTTATCGGCAATTTCAAGGAGTTGACTACGATGAGACTTTCTCTCCCGTAGCGAAGCTGAAGTCCGTCCGAATTATGTTAGCAATTGCCACATACTATGATAATGAGATATGGCAAATGGACATCAAAACGGCATTCCTTAACGGCTATCTTAAGGAAGAATTGTATATGATGTAGCCGGAAGGTTTTGTCGATCCTAAGAATGCTAACAAGGTATGCAAGCTCCAGCGCTCCATCTATGGGCTGGTCCAAGCATCTCGGAGTTGGAACATTCGCTTTGATGAAATGATCAAAGCATTTGGGTTTATGCAGACTTATGGAGAAGCCTGCGTTTACAAGAAAGTGAGTGGGAGCTCTGTAGCATTTTTCATATTATATGTAGATGACATTCTTTTGATGGGAAATGATATAGAGAACTTTTGGACAGCATTAAGGCCTACTTGAATAAGTGTTTTTCAATGAAGGACCTTGGAGAAGCTGCTTACATATTAGGCATCAAGATCTATAGAGATAGATCGAGACGCCTCATAGGTCTTTCAAAAAGCACATACCTTGATAAGATATTGAAGAAGTTCAATATGGATCAGTCCAAGAAGGGGTTCTTGCCCGTGTTGCAAGGTGTGAAATTGAGCTTGGCTCAATGCCCGACCACGGCAGAAGATAGAGAAAAGATGAGTGTCATCCCCTATGCCTCGGCTATAGG
>NW_021245673.1:0-758 GCF_002162155.2 Triticum dicoccoides | reverse complement strand
AATAGGAGGATGAAAACAATTGGCTCTCAGGACTACCATGTCGGTCTTCAGCGGCGATTGCGAAGCGGAGTTCAAGGGGCCCTGAGGCCCTCCATCTACTCAACCCTAGCGAAAAGCAAGCACAAAGGAAAAGAGGTTTTTTATACCTGATAATAGGCATAAAAGAATATAGAGCTTCAAGAGCGAGATTCAGAAAAAATTTATGTGGAGAAAACAAGAGACAAGGGGAAAGACCATACACGTTTCCTACCAAGGGCTAGTCAGTCGGCGTCCCGTCTTTCGAGTTTGTTGGAACCCCGCCTGTGGAACTTGCCCTTGATGTGTGCAACTCCTGAGGACGGCTGAGATCTCTCACCACATCCGGTGGGAACTCAACGGAGGTGGAGGTCCGAGCGTGACGGCGAGACCTCTCTTTCACTTCGGCTCTATGGGTAGCCATGACATGTTCCTTCCAGGTGATGCAATTCTCGCCTGCCATCACAATAAAGGAAATAAGATGGGTGGAGAGGGAAAGAAGAACAATGATGCGTAGGAGGTTCAATCCGGTACAACGGTGTTCGTAGGTAATCAAAGGGTGTGTGGGTCAAGTTAGGGATCATTCAGTCAATGGACATCATGGGCAGGAGTATCCATAATGATCACAACCTCCAATTAGGGCTCTCCAAATGCATTTTTTGTTAGGCCATTGACAATGCTGACCCTTTAAACACTTGCATACGGCCGGACCGCACGTCCTGACGAGTTGTGTAATCCAATGG
>NW_021245672.1:0-718 GCF_002162155.2 Triticum dicoccoides | reverse complement strand
GCCCGAGAATGTCATTCTTTCGGTCAAATGATCGATTGTGATTTTCTTTAGGCTGGTATAAAGAGTTTCAATGATCTCTGAATCAAAGGTAATTCTTTTTGCCACTTAAGGGGATATATCTACGAGTCACCATCCCTAAGGTGTCTCGTTATGGTATCATGACAACTCAGCTCTTCGCTACGTTGACAACCCATGACCACCCTCTTAAGGCGGGATTGTTGTCTACCTAGTGAACCTTCGACATCTGTTCCACACCATTTCTTTGGATGAATGCTTCGTCTCTCAGCTCGAGAGATGTTACTATGTCTCATTCCGTGAGTTAATCCTGAGTTGTTCGATCTTCGAGAAGATCGACCCTTCTAGAGTCTCCTTCTTCTCTCCATGTCATGTTGGCAGGAGTTCTCAGAGCAAGACTTCAAGACAATGATGGTGATCGAATCAACGTTCTTTGAAGTGCCACCTGGATCGTGAAGATTATGTTAGCTTGCGATCCCCCTTCATCTTACCCTATGCTTGAATCTCGGGACGAGATTCTTGTTTAGTGGGGGTGAGTTGTCACATCCCCAGTTCAGGCCTTGCTTGTCTTTGCATTAGTATCCATGCATCATGTTTAAATTTTATGAAGCTTGAAATGGGGATTGCCTATACCCTAGCACCAAATGAATTCAACTAGGTTCAACTAAAATATTTTTCAGTGAATCCAAATGGCTTTAAAAAA
>NW_021245671.1:0-400 GCF_002162155.2 Triticum dicoccoides | reverse complement strand
TTGGTTCTGGTGGTGGCACCTCAGGTGGGAGGTTACAAGTTCACCAAAGTGCTCATGGATGGAGGGAGCAGCATTAATATCATATACTATGAGACCTTCCGTCGTATAGGACTAACAGATAAAAATCTCAAACTGTCTAATACGGTGTTCCACGGTGTAGTACCTGGCAAGTCAGCATATCCTGTTGGTAAGATAGCTCTGGAAGTGGCCTTTGGAGATGATCATGATTCCAGGTCGGGGACATTGACGTTTGAAGTGGTGAAAATCCAAAGTCCATATCATGCCCTGTTTGGGCGACCGGCCTACGCCAAGTTTATGGCACGGCCCTGTTATGTGTATTTGCAGCTCAACAGATGCCGGGTTACAAGGGGACAATAACGGTTCACGGAAGCCGTAAAAT
>NW_021245670.1:0-392 GCF_002162155.2 Triticum dicoccoides | reverse complement strand
TAGTGGGCGAGTTCGGAGTCAACGACTATCACTTCTCTTTCCAAAGCAAAACGGTGCAGGAAGTCCGGTCCTTCGTTCCAGATGTTGTCGCAACCATCTCCATGGCCATCGAGGTACTCTAGCTCTTAAGCAGTCATTAAGCTTCACATACGCAATGACCAATCGATCATCAATGCTAACCAAATATTGCTGCTATCAACAGAGGCTGATCAAGCACGGGGCGAGGATCCTGGTGGTTCCCGGCGTGATCCCGTCCGGATGCTCGCCGCCCATCCTGACCAAGTTCGCCGGCGCCCCACCGTCAGCATACAACTCCAAAACCGGCTGTCTGACAGCGCACAACGAGCTGGGGCTGTACCACAACGAGCTGCTGCAGGCGGCTCTCACCAAGC
>NW_021245669.1:0-572 GCF_002162155.2 Triticum dicoccoides | reverse complement strand
GGGGGGGCGGCAGCCCCGCTCGCACCCCCTCAGGGCCGGGCCTGCATACCAAAGGGGCAAGTGAATGTCGTTTTCTCTTGATCATCGGGGTGAACTGTAATTTGTGAAAATCCAGAACATCCATAAAGATAACAAAAAAAAAGAGTATGAGTTGACAACCTTTCAAGCATTTGGTCGATAAAGGGTAGTGGGTAGTGGTCGTTTCGGGTCTCCTTATACAATTTTCTTAAATCAGTGCACACTATATATCCAACTATTGTTTTTATTAGGCACAACCGTAAATCCTCCCTTCTTAGGTACACAATCAACCGGACTTACCCACTTACTTTCAAACAAAGGGTATATTATTACCACATCTAATAAGCGAATTACCTATTTCCTCTCAACATCTGCTATTTTTGGATTTAATTTCCTATGGTATTCTCGTATAGGTAAAGTACCTCCTTCATGTATATCATATGCCTCCATATATATCGGCTACTTCCTTTAAGGTCGACAATGGAATACCTGAAGGCCTTATGTTGAAGTTTCAATGTTTTTCCTTCTCTTCTTCTGAAGTGTTAGAGCTTATA
>NW_021245668.1:0-3354 GCF_002162155.2 Triticum dicoccoides | reverse complement strand
ACTCTGTGTAACCCTAGCCTCCTCCGGTGTCTATATAAACCAGAGGGTTTAGTCCGTAGGAGAAGGACAATCATAATCATAGGCTAACTTCTAGGGTTAGCCTCTATAATCTCGTGGTAGATCAACTCTTGTAATACTCATATCATCAAGATCAATCAAGAAGGAAGTAGGGTATTACCTCCATCGAGAGGGCCCGAACCTGGGTAAACATTGTGAACCCAGCCTCTTGTTACCATTAGCCTTAGACACATAGTTCGGGACCCCCTACCCGAAATCCGCTGGTTTTGACACCGACATTCGTCAATCGTGCAAATCACTTCAGGACCCCAAAACTGAGTAATAGTCCAAGAAACGGGCCAGAACTGGCCCAAACTGCGAGTCTTGATGACCGGCACGTAAGCACACCTTGGGGTTCGACAACCATGGAAATTGCTTGGCGACCCCAAAACGGTGAGTAATTGTCTATGAAAGAGCCTGGAATCGGACAAATCAAGGATTATTCATGAACGCTACATAAACGCACCCAAGGGTTCGTCAATCATGGAAATCTCTCAGGGACCACAAATCAGTGAGTAATAGTCCATGAAACGGGCCAGAATCGGCCAAAACTGCGAGTGTTGATGACCGGCACATAATCTTTTCTTGGGGTTTAACAACTACTGAAATCGCTTCGGGACATCAAAACGGTGAGTAATAGTCCATGAAACGGGTCAGAATTGGCAAAAACTGCGAGTGTTGACAACGGTCACGTAAACGATCCCCGGGATCATGAATCGTGGAAATCGCTCTGGGACCCCAAAACACTGAGTAATAGTCCAAGAAATCGGCCAGAATCGGCCAAACCGGTGAGTGTTGTTGACGGACACTTAATCGCACCTTGGGGTTCGACAACCATGGAAATTGCTTAGGGACCCCAAATCGGTGAGTAATATACCATGAAAGAGCCCAGAATCGGATAAATCAAGGATTATGGATGAACGATACATAAACGCACCCAAGGGTTCGTCAATCATGGAAATCTCTTAGGGTCCACAAATCAGTGAGTAATAGTCCATGAAACGGGCCAGAATCGGCCAAAACTGCGAGTGTTGATGACCGACACGTAATCTTATCTTGGGGTTTAACAACTATGGAAATCACTTCGGGACCCAAAAACGGTGAGTAATAGTCCACGAAACGGGCAGAATTGGCCAAAGCTGTGAGTGTTGACGACGGACACGTAAACGAACCCCGGGGATCATCAATCATAGAAATCGCTTTGGGACCCCAAAACACCGAGTAATAGTCCAAGAAACGGGCCAGAATCGGCCAAAACGATGAGTGTTGATGACTGACAGGTAATCGCACCTTGGGGTTCAACAACTATGGAAATCGCTTCGGGACGCCAAAACGGTGAGTCATAGTCCACGAAATAGGTCAGAATTGCCAAAACTGTGAGTGTTGACGGTGGACACGTAAACGTACCCCGGGGATCGTTAGTCGTGGAAATCGCTCTAGGACCCAAAACACTGAGTAATATTGCACGAAACAGACCAGAATCAACCAAAATTGTGATTCTTGATGACCGACACGTAAACGCACCCGGGGTTGGTCAATCGTGGAAATCATTTCGGGACCCCATAACTGAGTAGTAGTCCAAGAAACGGGCCAGAATCGGCCCAAACCGTGAGTCTTGACAACCAATACGTAAGCACACCTTGGGGTTCGACAACCATGGACATTGCTTTGGGACGCCAAAACGGCGAATAATAGTCCACAAAATAGGTCAGAATCGACGAAAACCGCTAGTGTTGATGACCGACACGTAAATGCACCCTGGGATTCGTCAATCGTGCATATCACTTCAGGACCTCAAAACTGAGTAATAGTCCAAGAAACGGGCCAGAATTGGGCCAAACTGCGAGTCTTGATGACTGACACGTAAGCACATCTTGGGGTTCGACAACCATGGAAATTGCTTGGGGACCCCAAAACGGTGAGTAGCTGTCCATGAAAGAGTCCGAAATCAGACAAATCAAGGATTATTGATGAACGATACAAAAACGCACCCAAGGGTTCGTCAATCATGGAAATCTCTCAGGGACCACAAATCAGTCAGTAATAGCCCATGAAACGGGCAGAATCGGCCAAAACTGCGAGTGTTGATGACTGGCACGTAATCTTATCTTGGGGTTTAACAACTATGGAAATCGCTTCGGGACCCCAAAACGGTGAGTAATGGTCCAGGAAACGGGTCAGAATTGGCCAAAATTGTGAGTGTTGACGACGGACACATAAACGAACCCCGGGGATCATCAATTGTGGAAATCGCTCTGGGACCCTAAAACACTGAGTAATAGTCCAAGAAACCGGCCAGAATCGGCAAAAACGGTGAGTGCTGATGACCGACACGTAATCACAACTTGGGGTTTGACAACCATGGAAATTGCTTGGGGACCCCAAAACAGTGAGTCATTATCCACGAAACAGTTCAGAATTGGCCAAAACTATGAGTGTTGACGGTGGACACGTAAATGCACCCCAGGGATCTTCAGTCATGAAAATCGCTCTGGGCCCCAAAACGTTGAGTAATAGTGCACGAAACAGACCATAATTGTCTAAAATTGTGATTGTTGATGACCGACACGTAAACGCACCCCCAGGTTCGTCAATCGTGGAAATAACTTCGGGACCCCAAAATTGAGTAGTAGTCCAAGATACGGGCCAGAATCAGCCCAAACTGCGAGTCTTGACGACCAACACGTAAGAACACCTTAAGGTCCGACAACCATTGAAATCGCTTTGGGATCCCAAAACAGTGAATAATAGTCCACGAAATAGGCCAGAATCGACAAAAACCGCCAGTGTTGATGACCGACACGTAAACGCACCCCAGGGTTCGTTGAGGGAGTCCTGGATTAGGGGGTACTCGGATAGCCGGACTATATACTTTGGCCGGACTGTTGGACTATGAAGATACAAGATTGAAGACTTCGTCCCGTGTCCGGATGGGACTCTCCTTGGCGTGGAAGGCAAGCTTGGCAATTCGGATATGTAGATCTCCTTCTGTGTAACCGACTTTGTGTAACCCTAGCACCCACCGGTGTCTATATAAACCGGAGGGTTTAGTCCATAGGAGAAGGACAATCATAATCATAGGCTAGCTTCTAGGGTTAGCCTCATCGATCTCGTGGTAGATCAACACTTGTAATACTCATATCATCAAGATCAATCAAGCAGGAAGTAGGGTATTACCTCCATCGAGAGGGCCCGAACCTGGGTAAACATTGTGTCCCCAGCCTCCTGTTACCATTAGCCTTAGACACACAGTTCGGGACCCCCTACCCGACATCCGCCGGTTTTGACACCGACATT
>NW_021245667.1:0-815 GCF_002162155.2 Triticum dicoccoides | reverse complement strand
GTATCTCTTGATCTAGGGTTGCACGGAAATGATGCCCGTGCTCCATCTCGATCGGTGGTGGCCGCCGTGGACACCCGCGGCTATGGTGAGCCCCTGCGCCATCGCCTCTCTCCTCTCCTCCCCTACTTCCTCACCCATCTCTCTCCCCCGCAGACGAACCCCGCCGCCAGGAGGCCGCCATGGAGGCCCGTCCCGAGCTCGCTTCGCCGCTCCTTCAGTGACCCTCGTTGCGCCTGGATCCGGGCGGATCCGATGATTCCCCGACGCGCAGGCGGGCCAGCACGCGGCGCTAGGCGGAGGAGCCCTCCCATGGCACCGGCGGCTCTAGAGATGAGTTCTGTACTTACATTTCTAGCTAGCTTTGAGCGAATCTGATGATGAAGCCGTTGCCCTGCAGTATTTTTAGATTAATTTTGTGTTGTTTTCTATATATTGCATTCTCACTACCATGCTTAATTATTTACAGGGCCATTAGAACATGTAACTTGAGTCGTGGCTATCCGAATGTGGTTATTTATATCAGAGTAGATGCTACTGTGACATGGGCATGCACTTCACTCCAGCGAAGATGTAATCTGCAAGGTAATATCTCCTCTCTTTCATTCATTCATCTTGACTGCATATATGTGTTTCCTAAACTTTTATCTTTCATGCTTAAGTGGTATGGTCGTAAATAGATAGTAAAATCTTTAAAGGATAATTGAGTTATTGAATCTAAAGGCATATAATCAGTTCTCAACTGATGTATATATATACATTTTTTCATCCTCAAAATAATGTCAGTTACATGCCTTGTCCTACATTTGTGATGTTGC
>NW_021245666.1:0-398 GCF_002162155.2 Triticum dicoccoides | reverse complement strand
TATTTTATGAGCATGATGAACAAGGTATTTATGGAATATCTGGACATGTTTGTCGTGGTGTTCATCGATGACATATTGGTTTTCTCCAAGAGCGAGGAAGAGAATAAGGAACATCTGCATCTAGTTCTGGAGAAACTCCGAGAACATCAGTTATATGCCAAGTTCAGCAAATGTGAATTTTGGTTGAAGGAAGTAGGATTCCTCGGACATGTTATTTCAGGAGAAGGAATAGCAGTCGACCTCACCAAGGTTGAATCGGTCACCAGATGGCAGTCCCCCACCTCAGTCAAGGAGATCCACAGTTTTCTCAGACTTGCAGGATATTATCGGAGATTTATTGAGAATTTCTACAAGATTGCTAAGCCCATGACGAAGCTGATGAAGAAGGAAACTAAGTA
>NW_021245665.1:0-5327 GCF_002162155.2 Triticum dicoccoides | reverse complement strand
TCATAACGAAAGAGCAAAATAAGTTCATTATGATGTGCAAGGGAAATCAAGTCATCACAATTTTTGGACACGATACGATCATGAAACAATTTGCATTGGAGCTTTAAATGACCATGTTCATTGCAAAGTTCACAAGGGGCGCGAAAAATATTGAATCTTTCAGCACATTCATCTAGCTCTTCTTGCAACAATTTGGTTTCTAAGTACTTATGCCTCTTGCAATATCTATCTTCCCTATTTGGTGTGTACTTACAAACCCAATGCACTCCACAAAAATTGACATGTTTATAGGAGACATTTTCATCATAACTAGTGCAATCATCATTAGCATCATGGATATTCAAAGAATTCGTACTAACAACATTGCAAAGGAAAACACTTGCTTATAGCACATTAGGTACTCCCTCTGCCTGATGATTTGCCTCAAATGCACACATTGCAAAGAATTCGTACTACAGCGGCTTGTGTGTCCCCGGCTCAACAAAGGAAAACACTTGCTAATAGCACATTAAGTACTCCCTCTGCCTGATGATTTGCCTCAAATGCACACATATATAACCATCATCTAGTCTTGGCATAAAGAAAGATCAAACAGTCCTACTTGGCGGCAAAGTGATGGGGGATGCTCGGTAGACTGCAGGGATGCAAGCTTATCAAAATGTAACAATGACCTTCACCCTGGGAGACACCCTCGGCAGAGCTAATAGCTTAGCAAGAACCATGCTGCACTCTGTTTTGCCCATCCATTCTATCTTCACTTCTTCCAGAGCTGGTGCCCAGTTCAGTAGCTTTTCCACGAAACCAACTTCGCAGTCCACACCCCTGAAACCTTTCACACTGGCTGTTACGAGATGATCCAATTGCACTTGCATGGTAAGCTCTGAATGCTCGCCTGATCCTGATCCTGATCCCATGTGCTCTTAGATTGACTCTGCATTTTTTTCACAACTCATTAATTAGGTGCCATAAATATAAGAATGAACATGGACTGAATGACTGAGGAAGGGAGAGGATTTACTGGAGGCATATGTACCCACAAGTCAAGCTTCTTTAAGTTAGGGGCATTCTGAAACAATGAACAAGCGGCCAAGAATTGCCGCTGGTCCCCAAAGCATATCGCAAGATAAATATCCTCCAGGTGAGCAAACACGGCAGGGAGCTTTGTAAGTATGCAACCTTTTGATAGATACTACACCATGAACAGAAAAACAAAAAGGAAGTGTCAATACAGATTAGTCAGGAGCCAAAACAAGGCCATAGTAATGCTACAGCTAATAATAGCTCACCCTCAGTAAAGAGTCGCTAATTGCAAGGGTTTTGATGTCACTTAGGCTTCCCACTAACTGCTTGACATAGCTTTCCTTGTGAAGCGCAATTGGATCAGAATGATGTGCTATAGCTTTGTGATCAAGAAAGAGAGCAGCCATCTCCAAATTAGGGGCATCCAAATTAATGTCTTCAACGTCCCCAACAACATAAAGAAGTTTCAGTTTAGGAGCTTGAATGGTTAGATGGTTGATGCCCTCAAAAGAAGCTAGTTCCAAAAAACTCTGTATGGGGCAGAAGGAGACCAGATTTTGGATGTCCATGTCTGTAGACGAGAAATTTTTCAGGTTGAGGCGAGTTAATCTCTTGAAACCTTGGAATACCTGGGGCAAGCTGATGATGCAGTTTTGCAGGTGCAGAATCTCTAAATCGCCGATGGAAAATAGACATGAGGGAATCCTATAACCAGTCCCTGATTTCGACTCCATTATAATTGATCTTGGTGATCTCCTTGAAAGCATGAGCATCCACCTGCCGAACTCGTTATGGTAAGTTTTGCTACCTGAAATATCGAACTTCTCTACAGTTCCCTTGTGGAGTGATAGCACCATATCGACTAATGTGACGAACTTGGTTCTTGCAAAATTTCCATCGCGCAGAAATATTTTTGGCATATTAGTCCATGCATCCCTCCAAGTAGTTGATAAGGTGCTAGTCCTAACCGCTTCTTCGACATTCAGACGGGTTAGGATGTCACCCTTTATCTCTGGAGGTAGACTGCTCAGTCTGTCTGAACTCACAACAGATGTAGATTCCGCCCTGGCCTTTTTACAAGTACTCATTTCTTCAGAATCCGGATTAAGCTGTCCTAACATTTCCAGAATACAGGGAGCCTATATTAGCGTGCTATCACTAACAATACATCAAGTGTTCTCAAATCTTTAAAGACTCAATCCGATAAGATAACTTCAAAGGGGAAATTCAATCCATTACAAGAGAGTAGAGGGGGAGAAGAAACATAAGATCCAACTATAATAGCAAATCTCGCGATACATCAAGATCATGCCAATCAAGAACACGAGAGAGAGAGAGAGAGAGAGAGAGAGAGAGATCAAACACATAGCTACTGGTACATACCCTCAGCCCCGAGGGTGAACTACTCCCTCCTTGTCATGGAGAGCACCGGGATGATGAAGATGGCCACCGGTGAGGGTTCCCTCCTCCGGCACGGTGCCGAAACAGGGTTCCGATTGACTTTTGGTGGCTACACAGGATTGCGGCGGCTGAACTCCCAGATCTAATCTCCGTTCTGGAAGTTTTAGGGTAGGTAGGTATATATGGGTGAAGGAAGTACGTTGGTGGAGCTTCGGGGGCTAATCAATGGGCTATGGAGATGCCTATCGATTGATGTTAATGCGAGGAGTAGGGATTGCCATGCAACGAATGCACTAGAGCTATAAATGTATGAAAGCTCAACAAAAGAAACTAGTGGGTGTGCATCCAACTTGTTTGCTCACGAAGACCTAGGGAACTTGAGGAGGCCCATCGTTTGAATATACAAGCCAAGTTCTATAATGAAAAGTTCCCACTAGTAAATGAAAGTGACAAAACAAGAGACTCTCTATCATGAAGATTATGGTGCTACTTTGAAGCACAAGTGTGGAAAAAGGATAGTAGCATTGCCCCTTTTTATTTTCTTTTTTTCTATTTTTTGGGCCTTCTTCTTCTTCTTTTTTTATTGGGACAATGCTCTATTGAATGATGATCATCACACTTCTATTTATTTACATCTCAATGATTATAACTCAATAGTAGAACAAAGTATGACTCTATATGAATGCCTCCGACGGTGTACCGGGATATGCAATGAATCAAGAGTGACATGTATGAAAGAATTATGATGGTGGCTTTGCCACAAATACTATGTCAACTACAGGATCATGCTAAGCAATATGACAACGATGAATGTGTCATGATAAACAGTATGGTGGAAAGTTGCATGGCAATATATCTCGAAATGGCTATGGAAATGCCATAATAGGTAGGTATGGTGGCTGTTTTGAGGAAGATATAAGGAGGTTTATGTGTGAAAGAGCGTATCATATCACGGGGTTTGGATCCACCGGCGAAGTTTGCACCAACTCTCAATGTGAGAAAGGGAAATGCACGGTACCGAAGAGGCTATCAATGATGGAAGGGTGAGAGTGCGTATAATCCATGGACTCAACATTAGTCATAAAGAACTCACATATTTATTGCAAAAATCTACAAGCCATCAAAAACCAAAGCACTACGCGCATGCTCCTAGAGGGATAGATTGGTAGGAAAAGACCATCGCTCGTCCTTGACCGCCACTCATAAGGAAGACAATCAAAGAACACCTCATGTTTCAAATTTGTTACATAATGTTTACCATACGTGCATGCTACGGGACTTGCAACATGAACAGAAAAAGAAAAAGGAAGTGTCAGTACAGATTAGTCAGGAGCCAAAAGAAGGCCATAGTAATGCTAGAGCTAATAATAGCTCACGCTCAGTAAAGAGTCGCTAATTGCACGGGTTTTGATGTCACTTAGGCTTCCCACTAACTGCTTGACATAGCTTTCCTTGTGAAGCGCAATTGGATCAGAATGATGTGCTATAGCTTTGTGATCAAGAAAGAGAGCAGCCATCTCCAAATTAGGGGCATCCAAATTAATGTCTTCAACGTCCCCAACAACATAAAGAAGTTTCAGTTTAGGAGCTTGAATGGTTAGATGGTTGATGCCCTCAAAAGAAGCTAGTTCCAAAAAACTCAGTATGGGGCAGAAGGAGACCAGATTTTGGATGTCCATGTCTGTAGACGAGAAATTTTTCAGGTTGAGGCGAGTTAATCTCTTGAAACCTTGGAATACCTGGGGCAAGCTGATGATGCAGTTTTGCAGGTGCAGAATCTCTAAATCGCCGATGGAAAATAGACATGAGGGAATCCTATAACCAGGCCCTGATTTCAACTCCATTATAATTGATCTTGGTGATCTCCTTGAAAGCATGAGCATCCACCTGCCGAACTCGTTATGGTAAGTTTTGCTACCTGAAATATCGAACTTCTTTGCAGTTCCCTTGTGGAGTGATAGCACCATATCGACTAATGTGATGAACTTGGTTCTTGCAAAATTTCCATCGCGCAGAAATATTTTTGGCATATTAGTCCATGCATCCCTCCAAGTAGTTGATAAGGTGCTAGTCCTAACCGCTTCTTCGACATTCAGACGGGTTAGGATGTCGCCCTTTATCTCTGGAGGTAGACTGCTCAGTCTGTCTGAACTCACAACAGATGTAGATTCGGCCCTGGCCTTTTTACAGGTACTCATTTCTTCAGAATCCGGATTAAGTTGTCCTAACATTTCCAGAATACAGGGAGCCTATATTAGCGTGCTATCACTAAAAATACAACACGTGCTGAAATTAAATGGTGCACTAAGTAAGTTGCTTGTTCATAGAAAAAAAGGAACAACCGAGAGAAGGCAGTTTAGGGAAGCAAGTCCGGTATGTTTCTATAAACAGAACTGAACTTGACTACTGCACTGGTAAGCTCAAAAGCTTGATTATCATTTGACATGTGTTACAATACCCTAATTTGTGATCTTGAATAGCAACCATTTCCCATGCTGCAAGTTGGAAAGGGGTTTCTTTTGTTGAATACATGTGCGATCATGCTGCAAGCTGAAAGTGCGGATTTAGCAGTTTTGTCATTTTAGCTACAAAGCATGGACGCGGCAGAAGTTGCCAAATCCCCGTGCTGATACGGCCGGACAAGGGGACACGCTCGGTATCCCGCCATATTTCCCGATTTACGGATTAAAAAAAAGGGAGGACATGGCAGGGACACGCAGGGGTCATGTGGGGGACTCGGTCGGCCAAACTACGCTTCGGCCCGATAGGAAAGCCCTTTTCTTTGCAGGTTGCATTCACGGCCGCTACAAAGCTGGGAAACCTCCTGGACTGGTCGACGCCACAAAATATAGGGTTTCCCAGATGCTGGACTCCCCGCCACCACCTCCTGGAGTCGCCACCGCCAC
>NW_021245664.1:0-2189 GCF_002162155.2 Triticum dicoccoides | reverse complement strand
TCACTGTTCATCCAATCCCCCCGCAACGCTCACTGTTCATCCAATCGATCGGCTTCAGTTAGCAGCAGTAGCAAAGGAATCGCTCCATTGGGTTCAGTTAACAGCCATCGATCGATCGCTCGGGTTCAGTAACGCGTAGCCTGCAGTGCAATCGCTCGGGTTCAGTTAGAGCCTAACGCCTTGCTCGGCTTCAGTTAGGGCCAACGCCTCGCACACACGCGCGTACGTATGAGAGAAACGCACATCGCTCCGCCCCGACCTCCCACCGTAACCGGCAACTCCCCGAAATTTTCCTCCCCCTCGCTTCTACCATGGTTTTTCTGTCATGGACGGCCCAAAGAATGTCATGCAACTGCGTCTCCGGCCCGCCCAGGACGAAAAGCCCATTTTCTGTCATAGAAGTAGGATCCCACCACATCTATGATGATACCGGGTTTTCTCACAATTATCGTCATAGAAGTGCCATATGTATGACAGAAAAAAAATTTCGTTTGGCCCAAAATGTCACGGATGTGTCTTTTTTTTGTAGTGTGGGGTAGCCAATTTCAGAAAGAAAAAATATATCAAATGGGCTCGTCATGTGCTTAATAAAAGCGTAAGCGTGGGCTAGACGGGCCACAGCCCCCGCACAGTGCGCAGTTGAGCTCCATCTCTGAAACTGAAAAACAACTGGGCGAGCTGTTGGGTCCCTGGTGTTATCCGCTTGTTGTGTAATTTTCTCGTTTATTGACTACATTGACAATGGCGTGGGACCTAATTGTCAAACAATTTGGAGGAAGTATTTTTTTGGCTTGTAATAACGAGGCACCTACTTGCGAAATGCAATGACCCTGGTGGGTCCCTACTGTCAGCCTCTCCACGTACAGTCATCTCCTGATTACTCTTGGTGGTTGACCATGTTGACAACGCCAGACGGCGGCAGGCACAGCGAGTGAACCAAGGCGGAGAACGACGGCAAGGCCTCGGACGGGAACGAACAACAGCCATGGAAGATGTGGCAGTGTAGTGGCAGGTGGAGGGGAGTACGAGGGCAACAACCTGCAAGTCAAGCATACAAATGGTACAAAAAGCCCAAGGACTAATTGTTCATCAAATTTTTAGACAAAACCCAGATTGAACATGACAGTAACATCTAATCCAACCACTCTTTTTTGCAATCACAAACAAATGGATCGGTTTGATCCATAAAATCAACATCCTATGCAAAAAAAATTATTTCAGGATGTCTACAATAAGGACGGCAATTTTACCCATGGGTACGGGTACCCACGGGTACCGTATCCGCATGGGCAGGATATGGGCACAATTTTATACCCACGGGTAGTACCCATACCCTACCCATTAAGTCATGGGTAGGGCACGGGTATAGCCTTTTACCCATGGATATACCCATACCCTACCCATTTATATTGACATGTGAACCTTACCTGTGATTCACAATTGTACCAATGTTAATGTTATGTCATGAGCTTGTGAACATATGTTAAAGTGTTTACCAATTGTTAATTTGATTTGAGATAATTATCATGTACTAATCTATCTGTTATTGAGTTGAGATCAATATGTTTTTAGTCAAATGTGCTATAGATGAATGTAAAATTATGAATTACTTATGTACTATTTTATCTACTCATTGGGTACCCAATGGGTATGGGTACCCGTCGAGTATGGGTACGGGTAAAGTTTCAAACCCATGGGTATGGGTATGGGTAGAATATTATACCCATTGACTACACGGGTATGGGTATGGTATTGCTCCACCCGCCCCATACCCTACCCATTTCCATCCTTAGTCTACAACTTGTTGTAAATAGAAGCCGAGAACGTTTAGAAGCCCATTTGTCCACCCGAAACTTCTTTTTTTGCTGTTCAACATGTTCGTCCGTGAGAAATCTCTTGCTGTAAAAATTAAGCCTCATGGATAATAGTAACCTCGCATTCAACAGGAAGAATGTGACAAAGCTTTTGTTTGCCTGGTTGGATGCATATCATCCCATCATTATTGTCCTCAGACGAATGTCATGAGAACTGAGAAAATCCTTGTGCTTATTACGCCACCGATTGGTTATATGTTTTTGTCCATGTGGTTCTGCCTAAGTAGACATGAAGATGAAAATAGTTAAGGTCTGAAAAACAGTATGTCGAAAGAATGACAGCTGAACAGTTAATTCTAGTACAATATATACGGG
>NW_021245663.1:0-2189 GCF_002162155.2 Triticum dicoccoides | reverse complement strand
TCACTGTTCATCCAATCCCCCCGCAACGCTCACTGTTCATCCAATCGATCGGCTTCAGTTAGCAGCAGTAGCAAAGGAATCGCTCCATTGGGTTCAGTTAACAGCCATCGATCGATCGCTCGGGTTCAGTAACGCGTAGCCTGCAGTGCAATCGCTCGGGTTCAGTTAGAGCCTAACGCCTTGCTCGGCTTTAGTTAGGGCCAACGCCTCGCACACACGCGCGTACGTACGAGAGAAACGCACATCGCTCCGCCCCGACCTCCCACCGTAACCGGCAACTCCCCGAAATTTTCCTCCCCCTCGCTTCTACCATGGTTTTTCTGTCATGGACGGCCCAAAGAATGTCATGCAACTGCGTCTCCGGCCCGCCCAGGACGAAAAGCCCATTTTCTGTCATAGAAGTAGGATCCCACCACATCTATGATGATACCGGGTTTTCTCACAATTATCGTCATAGAAGTGCCATATGTATGACAGAAAAAAAATTTCGTTTGGCCCAAAATGTCACGGATGTGTCTTTTTTTTGTAGTGTGGGGTAGCCAATTTCAGAAAGAAAAAATATATCAAATGGGCTCGTCATGTGCTTAATAAAAGCGTAAGCGTGGGCTAGACGGGCCACAGCCCCCGCACAGTGCGCAGTTGAGCTCCATCTCTGAAACTGAAAAACAACTGGGCGAGCTGTTGGGTCCCTGGTGTTATCCGCTTGTTGTGTAATTTTCTCGTTTATTGACTACATTGACAATGGCGTGGGACCTAATTGTCAAACAATTTGGAGGAAGTATTTTTTTGGCTTGTAATAACGAGGCACCTACTTGCGAAATGCAATGACCCTGGTGGGTCCCTACTGTCAGCCTCTCCACGTACAGTCATCTCCTGATTACTCTTGGTGGTTGACCATGTTGACAACGCCAGACGGCGGCAGGCACAGCGAGTGAACCAAGGCGGAGAACGACGGCAAGGCCTCGGACGGGAACGAACAACAGCCATGGAAGATGTGGCAGTGTAGTGGCAGGTGGAGGGGAGTACGAGGGCAACAACCTGCAAGTCAAGCATACAAATGGTACAAAAAGCCCAAGGACTAATTGTTCATCAAATTTTTAGACAAAACCCAGATTGAACATGACAGTAACATCTAATCCAACCACTCTTTTTTGCAATCACAAACAAATGGATCGGTTTGATCCATAAAATCAACATCCTATGCAAAAAAAATTATTTCAGGATGTCTACAATAAGGACGGCAATTTTACCCATGGGTACGGGTACCCACGGGTACCGTATCCGCATGGGCAGGATATGGGCACAATTTTATACCCACGGGTAGTACCCATACCCTACCCATTAAGTCATGGGTAGGGCACGGGTATAGCCTTTTACCCATGGATATACCCATACCCTACCCATTTATATTGACATGTGAACCTTACCTGTGATTCACAATTGTACCAATGTTAATGTTATGTCATGAGCTTGTGAACATATGTTAAAGTGTTTACCAATTGTTAATTTGATTTGAGATAATTATCATGTACTAATCTATCTGTTATTGAGTTGAGATCAATATGTTTTTAGTCAAATGTGCTATAGATGAATGTAAAATTATGAATTACTTATGTACTATTTTATCTACTCATTGGGTACCCAATGGGTATGGGTACCCGTCGAGTATGGGTACGGGTAAAGTTTCAAACCCATGGGTATGGGTATGGGTAGAATATTATACCCATTGACTACACGGGTATGGGTATGGTATTGCTCCACCCGCCCCATACCCTACCCATTTCCATCCTTAGTCTACAACTTGTTGTAAATAGAAGCCGAGAACGTTTAGAAGCCCATTTGTCCACCCGAAACTTCTTTTTTTGCTGTTCAACATGTTCGTCCGTGAGAAATCTCTTGCTGTAAAAATTAAGCCTCATGGATAATAGTAACCTCGCATTCAACAGGAAGAATGTGACAAAGCTTTTGTTTGCCTGGTTGGATGCATATCATCCCATCATTATTGTCCTCAGACGAATGTCATGAGAACTGAGAAAATCCTTGTGCTTATTACGCCACCGATTGGTTATATGTTTTTGTCCATGTGGTTCTGCCTAAGTAGACATGAAGATGAAAATAGTTAAGGTCTGAAAAACAGTATGTCGAAAGAATGACAGCTGAACAGTTAATTCTAGTACAATATATACGGG
>NW_021245662.1:0-2335 GCF_002162155.2 Triticum dicoccoides | reverse complement strand
TAACAAGAAAATAAAGTTTCTACGATCTGATCGTGGAGGAGAATATTTGAGTTACGAGTTTGGTGTACATTTGAAAAATTGTGGAATAGTTTCGCATCTCACGCCACCCGGAACACCACAGCGTAATGGTGTGTCCGAACGTCGTAATCGTACTTTACTAGATATGGTGCGATCTATGATGTCTCTTACTGATTTACCGCTATCGTTTTGGGGGTACGCTCTAGAGACGGCCGCATTCATGTTAAATAGGGAACCATCAAAATCCGTTGAGATGACGCCTTATGAACTGTGGTTTGGCAAGAAACCAAAGTTGTCATTTCTGAAAGTTTGGGGCTGCGATGCTTATGTGAAAAAGCTTCAACCTGATAAGCTCGAACCCAAATCAGAGAAATGTGTCTTCATAGGATATCCAAAGGAGACTATTGGATACACCTTCTATCACAGATCCGAAGGCAAGACTTTTGTTGCTAAATTCGGAAACTTTCTAGAGAAGGAGTTTCTCTCGAAAGAAGTGAGTGGAAGGAAAGTAGAACTTGACGAGGTAACTGTACCTACTCCCTTATTGGAAAGTAGTACATCACAGAAAACTGTTTTTGTGACACCTACACCAATTAGTGAGGAAGCTAATGATGATGATCATGAAACTTCAGAACAAGATACTACTGAACCTCGTAGATCAACCAGAGTAAGATCCACACCAGAGTGGTACGGTAATCCCGTTCTGGAAGTCATGCTACTAGATCATGATGAACCTACGAGCTATGAAGAAGCGATGGTGAGCCCAGATTCCGCAAAGTGGCTTGAAGCCATGAAATCTGAGATGGGATCCATGTATGAGAACAAAGTATGGACTTTGGTTGACTTGCCCGATGATCGGCGAGCAATTGAAAATAAATGGATCTTCAAGAAGAAGACTGACGCTGACGGTAATATTACTGTCTACAAAGCTCGACTTGTCGCAAAAGGTTTTCGGCAAGTTCAAGGGATTGACTACGATGACACCTTCTCACCCGTAGCGATGCTTAAGTCTGTCCGAATCATGTTAGCAATTGCCGCATTTTATGATTATGAAATTTGGCAGATGGATGTCAAAACTGCATTCCTGAATGGATTTCTGGAAGAAGAGTTGTATATTATGCAACCAGAAGGTTTTGTCGATCCAAAGGGAGCTAACAAAGTGTGCAAGCTCCAGCGATCCATTTATGGACTGGTGCAAGCCTCTCGGAGTTGGAATAAACGTTTTGATAGTGTGATCAAAGCATTTGGTTCTATACAGACTTTTGGAGAAGCCTGTATTTATAAGAAAGTGAGTGGGAGCTCTGTAGCATTTCTGATATTATATGTGGATGACATATTACTAATTGGAAATGATGTAGAATTTCTGGATAGCATAAAGGGATACTTGAATAAGAGTTTTTCAATGAAAGAACACGGTGAAGCTGCTTACATATTAGGCATTAAGATCTATAGAGATAGATCAAGACGCTTAATTGGACTTTCACAAACCACATACCTTGACAAAGTTTTGAAGAAGTTCAAAATGGATCAAGCAAAGAAAGGGTTCTTGCCTGTGTTACAAGGTGTGAAGTTGAGTAAGACTCAATGCCCGACCACTGCAGAAGATAGAGAGAATATGAAAGATGTTCCCTATGCATCAGCCATAGGATCTATCATGTATGCAATGCTGTGTACCAGACCTGATGTGTGCCTTGCTATAAGTCTAGCAGGGAGGTACCAAAGTAATCCAGGAGTGGATCACTGGACAGTGGTCAAGCACATCCTGAAATACCTGAAAAGGACTAAGGATATGCTTCTTGTATATGGAGGTGACAAAGAGCTCATCGTAAAAGGTTACGTTGATGCAAGCTTTGACACTGATCCGGACGATTCTAAATCGCAAACCGGATACGTGTTTACATTAAACGGTGGGGCTGTAAGTTGGTGTAGTTCTAAACAAAGCGTTGTAGCGGGATCTACATGTGAAGCGGAGTACATAGCTGCTTCGGAAGCAGCAAATAAAGGAGTCTGGATGAAGGAGTTCATATCCGATCTAGGTGTCATACCTAGTGCATCGGGTCCAATGAAAATCTTTTGTGACAATACTGGTGCAATTGCCTTGGCAAAGGAATCCAGATTTCACAAGAGAACCAAGCACATCAAGAGACGCTTCAATTCCATCCGGGATCTAGTCCAGGTGGGAGACATAGAGATTTGCAAGATACATACGGATCTGAATGTTGCAGACCCGTTGACTAAGCCTCTTCCACGAGCAAAACATGATCAGCACCAAGGCTCCATGGGTGTGAGAATCATTACTGTGTAATCTAGATTATTG
>NW_021245661.1:0-510 GCF_002162155.2 Triticum dicoccoides | reverse complement strand
AGGGCTGAAATATATTGCCCACTCATTCTCACAATTTAAGTTTTTGGGTAAACTGGAAGGGTAACCTGACGGTCAGCACTGGACCGTGAAGTGGAGGCCATTTCCATTGCTGCTAATTTTACTCTCTTTTGGCAAGCATGCTTCAACAAGGTGAGCGCCATGTAATTGCACCACAGGAGGATGTATATAGATGTCGGATTGATTAGGACATCAAGTGACTCACTTAACACACCTCAAGGAGCTGTATTAGTAGTTTCAAAGCACAATGACCCATCTGACAATCCTCACACTATTTTGGTGAACCACTACGTCATTTACTCATAGGTAACAAATTATCCTTGACACTATTCACACACATTTATTGTTCATCGGGGCCTATTTACTAGTAACTTTTAATAATTTAATTTTAATCTTAACACTGTAATGTCTATCTATTTAAATGCATGGACTTGCACGATTTTGAATTTCACAAGATAGCTAATGTATATTTTAGATGGTTTTTTTGTGTTA
>NW_021245660.1:0-421 GCF_002162155.2 Triticum dicoccoides | reverse complement strand
TGCAGTTCCTGCGAGGAGGGAAGTATGGTCAACCTCGAGATCATGTTACCAAAATGAGGTTGGATTACACACAAGGTGCCAGTTCCCTAATGATGCTGGATTAGACACAAGGTGCAAATTCCCAGATGATGCTAGATTATGCACAAGCCAGGTGGAGTCGTCAGCTGTTCGTGTCCTCGTGGCTCTAGTAAAGGCTGAAAGAAAGCATGCAGCAGCCCTTGAGAATGTAGCTGAGTTCCTGAAGAAGCAAAAAGAGCAATCAGATGCTCTCTTCACCCAAGCCAAAGAAGAAATGGAAGAAGCCAGAAATAAGCTAGCAGAAGCAGAGCAGGCTAGGCGTCTCCTGCTATCTAAAACTGTTGTCAATTCAAAATTTCCTTCATAATAGCTAGGTTCAAATGTTTATCCAGTCAACATGCCT
>NW_021245659.1:0-1452 GCF_002162155.2 Triticum dicoccoides | reverse complement strand
TCGCGCCGGTGACGATGGTGATCATGACGGTGCTTCGGAGATGGAGATCACAAGCACAAGATGATGATGACCATATCATATCACTTATATTGATTGCATGTGATGTTTATCTTTTTATGCATCTTATCTTGCTTTGATTGACGGTAGCATTATAAGATGATCTCTCACTAAATTATCAAGAAGTGTTCTCCCTGAGTATGCACCGTTGCCAAAGTTCGTCGTGCCCAGACACCACGTGATGATCGGGTGTGATAAGCTCTACGTCCATCTACAACGGGTGCAAGCCAGTTTTTGCACACGCAGAATACTCAAGTTAAACTTGACGAGCCTAGCATATGCAGATATGGCCTCGGAACACGGAGACCGAAAGGTCGAGCGTGAATCATATAGTAGATATGATCAACATAACGATGTTCACCATTGAAAACTACTCCATCTCACGTGATGATGGTCATGGTTTAGTTGATTTGGATCACGTAATCACTTAGAGGATTAGAGGGATGTCTATCTAAGTGGGAGTTCTTAAATAATATGATTAATTGAACTTAAATATTATCATGAACTTAGTACCTGATAGTATCTTGCTTGTTTATGTTGATTGTAGATAGATGGCTCGTGTTGTTGTTCCGTTAAATTTTAATGCGTTCCTTGAGAAAGCAAAGTTGAAAGATGATGGTAGCAATTACACGGACTGGGTCCGTAACTTGAGGATTATCCTCATTGCTGCACAGAAGAATTACGTCCTGGAAGCACCGCTGGGTGCCAGGCCTGCTGCTGGAGCAACACCAGATGTTATGAACGTCTAGCAGAGCAAAGCTGATGACTACTCGATAGTTCAGTGTGCCATGCTTTACGGCTTAGAATCGGGACTTCAACGATGTTTTGAACGTCATGGAGCATATGAGATGTTCCAGGAGTTGAAGTTAATATTTCAAGCAAATGCCCGAATTGAGAGATATGAAGTCTCCAATAAGTTATATAGCTGCAAGATGGAGGAGAACAGTTCTGTCAGTGAGCATATACTCAAAATGTCTGGGTATAATAATCACTTGATTCAATTGGGAGTTAATCTTCCGGATGATTGCGTCATTGACAGAATTCTCCAATCACTGCCACCAAGCTACAAGAGCTTCGTGATGAACTATAATATGCAAGGGATGAACAAGACTATTCCCGAGCTCTTCGCAATGCTGAAAGCTGCGGAGGTAGAAATCAAAAAGGAGCATCAAGTGTTGATGGTTAACAAGACCACTAGTTTCAAGAAAAAGGGCAAAGGGAAGAAAAAGGGGAACTTCAAGAAGAACGGCAAGCAAGTTGCTGCTCAAGAGAAGAAACCCAAGTCTGGACCTAAGCCTGAAACTGAGTGCTTCTACTGCAAGCAGACTGGTCACTGGAAGCGGAACTGCCCCAAGTATTTGGCGGATAAGAAGGATGGCAAGGTGAACAAAGGTA
>NW_021245658.1:0-911 GCF_002162155.2 Triticum dicoccoides | reverse complement strand
GATTTATTATTTTTGTAAATTAATCAGGCGACCCATAGACACTTATGGGGAGAGATTTATTGGGTAGCTGCTGGAGATGAAGTTTTGCAGGCCGCACCACCGAAACGTAAAGAAAATTTGTGTGTCTGGTCCATTCAACGACCTTTTTTTAGAAACGATTTGCAAGTGGAATGATGACCTCAGTGTCATGTCTCTTGGAGCATTACTATCACCGGATGATTGATTTTCGCTTGACGGAATGTGCATCAATTCACTTTTCTTTAACAATTGAAACACATCAAAGTTCAGCATTCATTCGGGTCGTTCACTACCATCGTGTAGCTAGCTAATACATGTTCAAAGAGTGTCACTCTGTCCTGGGTATCCCACATGGACTCAACTAACATCGTCGGAGCTGCCAAATAGTAGATCCTAGTGCAATAACTTTGTAATCAGTTCATCCCAGAGTATTGCTCCCTGTGCATAGAAAATGAAACTTGTAAGCTGTTTGAAGTGTTTGATCAGCCATACTATTAACCGTGATTGGTTATTCCAAAAGTTGCAATCTCCTACGCAACTAGATTAATCTATCTCCCAAGTGTCATTAACCATTTTTTGTTGGCGAAGATTAACTCCTATTGGCTAACAGAGAATGCTATTTAAGAACAATCAACTAATACCATGGAGCCATGGCCAAGCAAAACCACTCCATGCTGGCACTATTTTCTTTACATAGGGCTATTTTCTTAAAAATTAGGACATCTGGGTATGGGTGCCTTGAACGAGATATTTATTAGTAAATAAGTTATTGTATGATATGGAAATGAAGCTATGTTCCTCGTGCCGATGAGGAAACTAATTAATTCACCACCGCCCGTGCTTGTTTCGGAGTGAAAGTAATCAGGTTCTGTATTCACAGAATGACATATTTT
>NW_021245657.1:0-861 GCF_002162155.2 Triticum dicoccoides | reverse complement strand
GAGACAACAGGCCTTTTTTCTACCAGTGGCTGGCCCGGCCAAACACATTTGACGATTTGAAATTCATCCGTATCTACCTCAGCCGAAGAGCAATACTAAAGGCCTGTTCGGTTTCTCTCTGCTCCTGAACTGCGTTTGCGAAGCAGAGGAAACTGCAGCTTATTTCCACGGAGCAGCTCAAACCGAGCTCCTGGAGCTCCTCGGAGTGGAGCGGACCGGAGAGATTTCAAACAGGCCTTAAGACACGATCAGAAATGAACCCGGGCAACGGCTCAAGCTGACCCCACACGCACGAACACGCACGTAGGCACGTTAGTTAAAATGAAAAAAGAGGTCTGAGTGACATGGACGAAAGAGTCTCAGATGATTACCATAGGACAACACACACTTTTTTTGTCTTATACATGCAACTTGCACCAGTGTGTGTCTAGCCAGTTCCATCTAACCCTGCTGGTTTGACTACAGCAGTAACACGCACATCACAAAAGAATACGATTGTCCGTCCCTCTTGATCGATATCCTCTGCCGTAAGTATTACCGAAAGAGGCAGCAGGTACATACACTTATCTGAGAATAATATATTATACTGTATATTGTAGTACTTACTCCCAGTTTATTAAATCGTAGATGAGAACGTATTGGTATGTAGGGAGTATTGTATTATGAGACGGCAATATGTGACTGGTACGTACGGTTAACATATACTGTATGAGGAGAGGAGCACGTCGCTGCTAGCTAGGGCCGAAATTATTATTCTAACCTTTTCAGTAATCTTTGCCACAAAATGAACTCGACATGAAAGTATTTCACGATCTGACCCTTTTAGCAACGTCACAGCCCGTGGCATTTCTTCTCCATATA
>NW_021245656.1:0-402 GCF_002162155.2 Triticum dicoccoides | reverse complement strand
TTCTTCCTCCAACTCCTGGGACAGCTCCCAGAATGGCTTGCCGCTCGAACTGCCGGCCTCATCGTTGTGGGCCATGTTTCGCTCTAAATAGGAAAAAAGTTTGGTCAAAAAGTTGGTTATTTTCAAGGAACAAGATCATGGTCTCATCATTTAGGGTTTGTCGACACCGAGGCATCCTAAAAGCTAAGCTTTTATCATTTAGGGTTTGTCGACGCCGAGGCACCCTAAAAGCCTAAGCGTACATCATTTAGGTTCTCATCGACACCGAGGCACCCTATATAGAAGCCAAGTTAAGTTTTCATCATTTAGGGTTTATCGATGCTGAGGCACCCTAGGTTGGGCCTAATCACTTGGCACTAATCATTTGGCTCTATTGCCACCTATGTTGGGTTTGTCATCTAG
>NW_021245655.1:0-697 GCF_002162155.2 Triticum dicoccoides | reverse complement strand
GAAACCAAAATAAAAGAAGAACCCCAAATGCGACAAAGGTCCCGATCGACCCCAACTGGGCTCCACTACTGATCAACTAAAACGAAACAACACAAAGGGCAAGATCTTCATCGAGCTCCTCCTTGAGCTTGGTTGCGTCAACTGCACAAACTCATCGGCACCTGCAAACTGGTTTTGGAAGTATCTATGAGCCACAGGGACTCAGCAATCTCGCACCCGCGAGATCAAGACTATTTAAGCTTATAGGAAGGCTGGGGGTAATAAGGTGGAGCTGCAGCAAGCGACTAGCATATATGGTGGCTAACATACGCAAATGAGAGCGAGAAGAGAAGGCAAAGCACGGTCGATAAAAGTATGATCAAGAAGTGATCCTATAGCAACCTACGTCAAGCATAACTCCAACACCGTGTTCACTTCCCGGACTCCGCCGGAAAGAGACCATCACGGTTACACACACGGTTGATGTATTTTAATTAAGGTCAACTTCGGGTTTTCTACAACCGGACGTTAACAAATTCCCATCTGCCCATAACCGCGGGCACGGCTTTCGAAAGTTCAAATCCCTGCAGGGGTGTCCCAACTTAGCCCATCACAAGCTCTCACGGTCAACGAAGGAATAGACCTCCACCCGAGACATTCCGATCAGACTCGGTATCCCGGTACAACAAGACATTTCGACAGGGTAAAACTAAACCAG
>NW_021245654.1:0-1246 GCF_002162155.2 Triticum dicoccoides | reverse complement strand
TCTCCCATCTAGGGAGGAGGTCAAGGAAGAAGAAGAAGAAGGGGGATCTCTCCCCCTTGTTTCCGGTGGCGCCGGAACGTCACCGGGGGCCATCATCATCACCGCGATCTTCACCAACACCGCCGTCATCTTCACCAACATCTCCATCACCTTCCCCCCTCTATCTACAGCGGTCCACTCTCCCGCAACCCGTTGTACCCTCTACTTGAACATGGTGCTTTATGCTTCATATTATTATCCAATGATGTGTTGCCATCCTATGATGTCTGAGTAGATTTTCGTTATCCTATTGGTGGTTGATGAATTTCTATGATTGATTTAATTTGCTTGTGGTTATGTTGCTGTCCTTTGGTGCCCATCATATGAGCGCGCACGTGGATCACACCATAGGGTTAGTTGTATGTTGATAGGACTATGTATTGGAGGGCTAGAGTGACAGAAGCTTCAACCTAGCATAGAAATTGATGCATACGGGATTGAAGGGGGACCAATATATCTTAATGCTATGGTTGGGTTTTACCTTAATGAACGTTAGTAGTTGCGGATGCTTGCTAATAGTTCCAATCATAAGTGCATAGAATTCCAAGTCAGGGATGACATGCTAGCTGTGGCCTCTCCCACATAATATTTGCTATCGGTCTAGTAATGTAGTCAATTGCTTAGGGACAATTCCACTACTCCTACCACCACTTTTCCACACTCACTATATTTACTTTATTGCATCTTTATCTAAACAGCCCCTACTTTTTATTTACTTGTTCTTTATTATCTTGCAAACCTATCCTTTCACACCTACAAAGTACTTCTAGTTTCATACTTGTTCTAGGTAAAGCGAACGTCAAGCGTGCGTAGAGTCGTATCTGTGGCCGATAGGACTTGAGAGAGTATTTGTTCTACCTTTAGCTCCTCCTTGTGTTAGACACTCTTCCTTATCGAAAGAGGCTACAACTATCCCGTATACTTGCGGGTCATCAAGAACATAACAAATTTTATCACCTCGAGGGGAAGTAAGAACAACTCCAGCCCCCGAGCCCTCCAACTGTCTCGACCCATCAAAGTGGATAGTCCAATATGTGTTGTCTGGTTTGTCTTCTGGTGCCTGCCACTCTGTCCAGTCGTTGATGAAATTCACAAGAGCCTGGGACTTGATGGTTGTGCGAGGCATGTATTTCAAACCGTGTGGTCCAAGCTCAATAGCCCACTTAGCAACCCGGCTGGTTGCCTCCCTGTTCTGGATTATATCCCC
>NW_021245653.1:0-392 GCF_002162155.2 Triticum dicoccoides | reverse complement strand
CTCCCTCATGCGGAGAGCGGCGGAAGCACCGTCACAGAGGTTCTTGTCCTTGATCATGGCGAGCATTCCGGTGAGGGAGCCCATGACCCACTCGACGCGGCTCTGCAAGTCCTGACCGCGCCTATTCCGGGAGACGCTGATGCTGAAACGCTGGAGGCGCGCCGCCTTCAGCTCGTCGAAGGCGCGAAGAAGTTGGCAAGCATGAGGCGCTTGTCAGAAGCCTACCAGCGTGAGATGGATCGCGCTGTGGGTGGCTCGCCGGCCCCAACTGGGCCTAGCCGCCTAGGCGCGGTCCGGCAGCGCGGCGTGGCCATCGCCAAACTGTTCGGGGCCAATCTCCCTGTGTACACCATGCCTGCGGAGAACATCCGCGCCGCCCAGGCAGCGGAGGA
>NW_021245652.1:0-446 GCF_002162155.2 Triticum dicoccoides | reverse complement strand
TGAGGCATCTCGGTTGTTTATGTACCGAACGGTTTACTTTGCTTCTAGTAGGCCTTTCTGTTTTTAGCCTAAAACCGTGTTTTAAAAAATGTGAACACTTATTTAATTGCATGAAAATTACTTAGGAGAAGTATGTGGAATTTTTGATACATAACACTTGAATATTTTTAAAAGACAAGTATGTGCTTACATGTTTAAAAATTATGCAATCTTTTTTAATAAATCAAGAAAAAATACCCCCTCTGATCCATATTACTTGTCGTACTAAAGTAGCAACAAGCATTATGGTATGAATCAAAGGGATTATAACTTCTATGAATAATTTTTAAAATTCTGATTTTTTAAAAACATGAACATTTTTGAGAAAAAATTAAGCATTTCTAAAAAGAGTTGAAACTCTAGAAATAAGAAAGAGGAAAAAAGGAAAAGGAAAAAAGAAAAAACTG
>NW_021245651.1:0-399 GCF_002162155.2 Triticum dicoccoides | reverse complement strand
ATCAAGAATATTCTCTAATCTAGACAAGTTATCTGCAACGGGGTTCTCAGCTCCCTTTCTATCAATAATATGCAAATCAAATTCTTGTAGCAAGAGAACCCATCTAATAAGTCTAGGTTTAGCATCTTTCTTTTCCATAAGATATTTAATAGCAGCATGATCAGTGTGAACAGTTACTTTGGAATCAACAATATTAGGTCCGAACTTATCACAAGCAAATACAACCGCTAAAAATTCTTTTTTAGTAGTCGCATAATTTCTCTGGGCACGGTCTAGAGTTTTACTAGCATATTGGATAACATTTAATTTCTTATCAACCCATTGTCTTAGAACAGTACCTACAACATAATCACTAGCATCACACATAATTTCAATGGGTAAATTCCAATCAGGTGGCTG
>NW_021245650.1:0-389 GCF_002162155.2 Triticum dicoccoides | reverse complement strand
TATGTCTTTTTTATTGGTTGATACAACCCTCTCACGGAACAAGGGCCTACGAATCCATCCCAGCCGCCCAACACCCCACGATCCGACGGCTGCGACGTGCGTGCCCGTGGCTGCAGCTAGTAGTGCTAGTACCAGTTTTTTCTTTTGTCTTGGGCTGATTGCTAGGTTGTTGAGTGGTGGTGGTGTCATTTAATCCTTTCCTCTCGTTTTCTTCAATGCTTTCAATTACATGTCCCATGGATCGATGAACGCTCCCACGGATCCTCAAGGGCTAGTGAATCGATCCCAGCCGACCAACATCCGATGATCCGACTGTCTATGACGTGCGTGGAGCGGGGGCTACTGTACTATTTTTTTTCTATTCCGGCTGATCCTTCATGGTTTTTTTT
>NW_021245649.1:0-1965 GCF_002162155.2 Triticum dicoccoides | reverse complement strand
AAAGTCGTCTCCACCAAATCGGTAGTATCATCTCATCGAAAGATCGGGACACCTCGCCTCTATTAAGTGGTATCAGTTTTCAGGTTGCTCGGTGAGAATTTCCAGTTTTCCTAGATTAGATTTATTTTCTTACCTATTGTCCAAGAAAAAGCCACAAAAAAAAGTTAGATCTGTTCATCCTTTATCCAAGCCAGTCTGAGCCTTTGCAATTTTCTATTCATTGCTTGCATAGTTGAATTATCGGTTGCATCGTCGTGTCAGTTGCTGGTCTTAGCGTCTAGTTCCTTTAGAGTTTCGAGTTCTGTTCACATTAGTCACGCCGCCGCTGCATCATTATCCCTTCCGCTGTCCACCATCCCATCTATTAATTTCCACCATGTGCTACGCGCTGTTCATTGTCATAATCATAGTTGAGGTCATTCACATCTTCGCCTGATCCAATCTGCATCTTATCTAGTTTGTCTTGGAAAGAAAAAAAAGATAAAAAAAAAAGAGAAAAAAGGAAAGAAAAAAAAAGAAAAAGACAGAGAAGAAAAAGAAAAAAAAGGGTGAGAAAAAAAAGAGAGAAGAAAAAAAAATTGGATCTATCTAGAATCAATCGCGTACCTGAATTCGGATTGGAATCTGTTTTGCGTACTGTTCGGTAAAACAGGTGTATCTTCCTCATACGAAGTCCGTTTTGGCTCCGTGAGTACTCAAATTGAAGCTAGAGACGAGCCGCATCTAAATAGTTGCAGAAGCTAGTTCAATATTTGACACCTCAAAATCGGCTTCTAAATAGGTCTTTTTGCCCTCTGAAGTTCGTGAACACAGCTTGTTCCAATTTTTCAGGCCAGTTTTAGAATTCTTTGACTCCTCATATCAACTCGGAATTGAGTGATTCTTTTTGCATTGGAAAGCTTGAGTTAGTAGCATTCTTTGAAAGAATTTATCAGAAAATTGTCTCAAACTTTTCAAGAGGAAAGTTGGAGAGAGAGTTGTTGTATATCCTGCTTGGCAGTTGTTTTTCATCATTATCTTCACTGCCGTTGTGATCTTCACTTATATCTTGCTGTCAAGAGCTACTTAGTATCCTTCATTGATGCTAGTTGTACTACGCCATGACCTCATTAGTGTTCTAGGCTCGCGTCTCTAGTCCGGTCTAGCCTAGGACCAGCACAGTACCGTCGTTGAGCGTTTATTCAACATTGCATCTTTGAATTGATTATTGCTAATCTTTTGCTACCATATATAGCCAACCCAGCTCCACATATTTCTACACCGTGTATACGTACGCTCCCCTGGCAATCGCTTTACTCAATATTCGGAGTTACTTGAGACCGCTGGTTGCCGATCACCGCCTGCTGCATGGTAAGAACGTGTAAGACATTGATATTTGCTTTACTGTGAGCGTTTTACCACCACATCCTAGTAGTTATAGGAACATTATTTTTGGGTTTTGTTTCTTATTCTACTAATCATGACAGGATCCAGAGTCAATTCATGGGCTTCGTCGATCGCGGGAGACGTGCCACCACCTTTGCAAATACCACAACCGTCACGAGAGGTGCACAAACATCCAAATGCACATGATCAGGTTAATGTATCTATACCACCATTTAATGGCCGTTTTAAACCTGCTTTATATATTGAATGGGAGTTCGACATAAAAAATATATTTGCTTCCCATAATTTCGATGAACATAAAAAGGTTAAGGTTGCGGTTGGTTCTTTCACTGGTTATGCTTTGGTTTGGTGGAGTGAATATTGTCGGTTACACCCTGATTATATACCTACTACTTGGGATGATTTGAAACTTGCCATGCGATATACTTTCGTCCCTGCTTATTATACTCGTGACATGATTAAGAAGTTGCAACACTTAAAACAAGGTAGTGAAACTGTAACAAAATATTATGATGATTTACAAACTACCTTGTTGCATTCCTCTTTAGAAGAAAGTGAAGATGATTTTATGGATAGATT
>NW_021245648.1:0-390 GCF_002162155.2 Triticum dicoccoides | reverse complement strand
GTTTACAAGACATTTCAACAATGGTAAAACAAGACCAGCAAAGCCTCCCGCTGTGCCGACAAATCCCGATAGGAGCTGCACATATCTCATTCTCAGGGCACACCAGATGAGCCAGACGTCGGGTTGGCATAGACCCTGGTTGCCCAGGGGGCGCCGGACATCGCTCGGTTCGGACCAACACTTAGACAAGCACTGGCCCGGGGGGGGGGGAGCTAAAAATAAAGATGACCCTCGGGTTGGCCGACCCAAGGGAAAGGGATAGGTGGTGGTGAGGCAAATGGTAAAACCAATGTTGGGCCTTGCTGGAGGAGTTTTATTCAAAGCGAACTGTCAAGGGGGTCCCATAAATCACCCGAACGCGTAAGGAACACAAAATCCGGGAACATAACA
>NW_021245647.1:0-506 GCF_002162155.2 Triticum dicoccoides | reverse complement strand
TGGGGTTCAACAAGAATGGAAATCACTTTGGGACCCCAAAACAGTGATTAATAGTCCACGAAACGGGTCAGAATCGGTCAAAACTGCGAGTGTTGATGACCGACACGTAAACGCACCACAGGGTCCAGAATCGGCCAAAACTATGAGTGTTGATGACCGACACGTAAGTGCACCTTGGGGTTCAACAAGAATGGAAATCACTTTGGGACCCCAAAACAGTGATTAATAGTCCACGAAACGGGTCAGAATCGGTCAAAACTGCGAGTGTTGATGACCGACACGTAAACGCACCACAGGGTTCCTTACTCGTGGACATCACTCCGGGACCCCAAAGCAGTGAGTAATAGTCCACGAAACGGGCCAGAATCAGCCAAAACTATGAGTGTTGATGACCGACACATAAGCGCACCTTGGGGTTCAACAAGAATGGAAATCACTTTGGGACCCCAAAACGGTGAGTAATAGTCCACGAAACGGGTCAGAGTCAGCCAAAACTACGAGTGTTG
>NW_021245646.1:0-605 GCF_002162155.2 Triticum dicoccoides | reverse complement strand
GACGCGTGGCGCGTCGCGGCAAGTTCCTTGAGATGCCTTGGTTGGCCTTCCCGGCAAGCTCCTCTTGCTGGGGCCTTGTCTCCCTGGCTTGAATACTTTGTTCTTGAATGGCTCCAAAGGAACCACGGAGGACCTTGGGGGTCACCCGGCAAGCCTTGCCGCGGGGTGCTGCAAATGCCCGTGCACAAGTTTGGGATACTAGGGTACCCTTACTCTAGTACACCGACAATCGTGCCTCCCGACTAGGGATGTTTCCTCTGAAGGTCGTGCTACTTTGCTTAGTGCGGCCCTTATCTATTTCCATGTTGTTAAGAGTTTCCTAATAGATGAGGTTTAATCCGCTGTCGCCATCCATGATCACTTTAGTAAGCCGGAATCCGTCCATGATTGGACTAAGGACCAAAGCGGCTAGTGCTCGGACTGTTCGGAATTGAGGTTCGCCGCTGGTGTTGAAGGTTATGGACATATCGTTCCATGGGTTTATTGCTGCAACGTGGCAGACTTCGGCGAGGCTGCAGAGCGCTCGCTTGCGCCTGTTGTTCGAGGCAAAAGTCTCGAAGACTGTCAGTACTGTATTGTTATTTTCTGTGGGATGGTGCTCTGCA
>NW_021245645.1:0-2255 GCF_002162155.2 Triticum dicoccoides | reverse complement strand
ACCAGCGGCCGGCACCCATGCTAGCCTCCAAAAAAGAACGGCCATGGCCGATCAAATGACCTAGTTCAGGCCATCGGCGTCTAACATCTCCTTCTGCCTGGCCTCGAACCAGTTCCTCATCTTCTCGCTCATCTTGGTCAAGTCCACGCTCATGATCGCAAGGGCCACCTCCTTTGCTTTGGTTGCGGCATTGGTGGCCTCGATGTCGAGCTGCCTCTGCCTGGCCGTGACATTGGCGGCTTCGATGTCGAGCTGCCTTTGCCGGGACGCCTCCTCCATGTCGATCTTCCTTTTCTTGGCCGCCTCCTCCATCTCAAGCTTCTTCCTTTGAAGCTCTAGGTATTGCTTTATTTACTCGTCCTTGCTTTGTCGCTTCTTCTCGTCCCTCAAATCCTTTTGAGACATCATGCCATGCAAAGTCTCATGCAAGGCCATGGATGACACATCATGTATGTCATCCACCTTGGAGTTGGTCTTGCCCCTCGGCCTCTTCAACGCCTCACCATCTCCACCTCTGGCCTACACGGCCGTCTTCTTGCCTCTCTTCCTTTGAAGTTCATGGTATTGATCCTTGAACTTAGGGCAATTATTGATGATCACCCAACAATGCGTAAGAGTGAATGGCTTGTCATTGTGTCGGGCCTTGAATGCTTCCAAAGATTGAAATGCCTACACCAGATGATCAACAACCATTGAACATGCAAACATATACAAGGCCGAAGTCTCATGGCCGTAGCAACAAAAGAACTAAGATGAGGAGAGCATACCATGTCCCCAATGCCGAGACCACTCACGGGCCGTGCTTCAACACTCTCAAGTGCGGCACAATACTTGTTACACTCTTTTTGGATGAACAACCACCTCTTTTGAATCGAGGTGATGCTGTGGTCGCTCGTAATTTGATAGGGCTCAAACATCTTTCTTTCATGGAATGTTTTGTGGACTCTCGTCCAAAAAACAAGGCCCTTTTGTTGCGCGCCGGTCCTCAGATCTTGGCAAATATCCATCCAACATTGGCAAATCAACTTGTCCTCCTTTTGTGAATATGAACCCGTGTGAATGCTCTTCTTCCTCTTTTGTGCTTCCGCTCTTTGGGTGAGCTCGTCAATGAACAATGGCTTGCCCCCAATATCAATACCAATGCCTTCTTCTTCATCACCATCACATTCGCAAATAGATGTCATCTTCTTCATGACATGAATCACCATGGTCGTAGTCAGCATGGTCGTGAGCCTCTTCATCGGCAACGTACTGGGCGCGGACATCCTGACTTTGGGTCTCGTCGGGATCGTAGGCACCGGCATGCCCACGCTCATAGATCACATTCTCCATGAATTGGTTGTAGAAGGGGTCGTCTACCGTTGGCGTTGGTCTTGGAATTTCGTCGAACAGGACGCGGAGTGACGGCATGGTGCCTGTAAACGGTGGCCGTGCTTGCTTTCTTTGCATCTCGACGGACGGCTGGCTGCCGCTGCTGGACCCCGGCGTGACGTTGAGGTCGACGACGGCCGAGGGACGCGGGGTGGATGGCGCGATCACGCCAACGTCCGGCGACCCCAAAAAATGGGTCTGGCCATCGTGCCTTGGCGAGGAAAAGTCGGGCAACATAGGCATGGTCTATGACGTCGGCGACGGGCAGTGCTGAGGCCTAGCGACTGATGAGCCTGTGCTCGCCGGGCCGACAGCGCACTAGAGAAACCCGCCGGACGGCAAAGGCCAAGCATGAGGAGGCGTGCGCTTTGTTGACGATGGCCTCCTTCTCGTCGACCTCGGCCTTACGCCGTGCGGCCTCCACTGCATCACGCTCGGCGGCGAACTTGGCCGCGGCAGTCTTGCCCTTGATGGCTGCCCTCCGATTTCTCTTCTTCGCCGATTCCGCGTCCATCTTGGCGAGCTCCTCCAGCGTGCATTCCGACCGCGGCTTCCTTGGACCCTTGGCCGCCTTCTTCTTCACCTTTCCGGGCGGGTTGACGGTCAGGCCACCGGAATTGGGCGGGGCGTCGGCCATGGATGGGGGAGGGTGGGGGCGGGTGGGAGGGTTTCGGGGGTGGCGCCAAATGGGGCGCGGGGTTTTTGCTTTGTGCCACTGATACTGATGGGCAGGCTAGGGGAGGACAAGCGCGCGCGTTCCGCCCGTCCGCGCGCTGTTCGTTTCACCCCAAAAGCGGCGCAAATTTGGGTCGGGGATGGGTCAAAAGCGGACAGAAAATGGATAAAAGTCTGTTTGCGCCCGCGCGCTAGGTCGTCTGGTTTTT
>NW_021245644.1:0-1074 GCF_002162155.2 Triticum dicoccoides | reverse complement strand
GGGGTGAAGATACCCCGAACAAGCCCCTCAGAGAATTACTTTCCATAGTAACAAGTGACAGAAAATTTCAGCACACTATATAAATTTTTTCCTTACCAAATTCCACCTACCAAAGGCGCTACACTCCCCGGCAACGGCGCCAGAAAAGAGTCTTTATGACCCACAAGTATAGGGGATCTATCGTAGTCCTTTCGATAAGTAAGAGTGTCGAACCCAACGAGGAGCAGAAGGAAATGATAAGCGGTTTTCATCAAGGTATTCTCTACAAGTACTGAAATAAGTGGTAACAGATAGTTTTGTGATAAATTAAATTGTAATGAGCAACAAGTAACAAAAGTAAATAAAGTGCAGCAAGGTGGCCCAATCCTTTTTGTAGCAAAGGACAAGCCTGGACAAACTCTTATAATAGTAAAAGCGCTCCCTAGGACACATGGGAATATCGTCAAGCTAATTTTCATCACGCTCATATGATTCGCGTTCGGTACTTTGATAATTTTATATGTGGGTGGACCGGTGCTTGGGTGCTGTTCTTACTTGAACAAGCATCCCACTTATGATTAACCTCTATTGCAAGCATCCGCAACTACAACAAAAGTATTAAGGTAAACCTAACCATAGCATGAAACATATGGATCCAAATCAGCCCCTTATGAAGCAACGCATAAACTAGGGTTTAAGCTTCTGTCACTCTAGCAAACCATCATCTACTTATTACTTCCCAATGCCTTCCTCTAGGCCCAAATAATGGTGAAGTGTTATGTAGTCGACGTTCACATAAATCCACTAGAGGCTAGACAACATACATCTCATCAAAATATCGAACGAATACCAAATTCACATGACTACTAATAGCAAGACTTCTCCCTTGTCCTCAGGAACAAACGTAATTACTCACAAAGCATATTCATGTTCATAATCAGAGGGGTAATAATATGCATAAAGGATCTAAACATATGATCTTCCACCAAATAAACCAACTAGCATCAACTAGAAGGAGTAATCAACACTACTAGCAACCTACTAGCACCAATCCCGGACTTGGAGACAAGAATTGGATACAAGAGATGAACTAGG
>NW_021245643.1:0-1580 GCF_002162155.2 Triticum dicoccoides | reverse complement strand
GGGATACTGCTCCTTCTAACATAGTTAGAAGTCCGAGCATATCCCACTCCTCGCACCGTTCGCCACCGCCACCCGCCACTCCAGCAGAAGCTTTGGCGTGAGCTCAACTGCTCCTGGACTACCCTCCAACGGCAGATAAGATCGACGACTGGAGGGCCACCATTCAGAGTCTCATCGGCTTCGCCAACGGCGACACTCAACGGCAGCCGAGCACGTCGCAGCCGCGGCAAGTCAGCCAGGCATGAGCCAGTGGCGACAAGACCGGTGGGGGTGCAACCACTGTGCACTCTCTGCCCCGAAGGCCAAGATCGCCGACTCGCCGGATCCACCTCGACAGCGACTCCACCGCGTCATCAGATCCACGAGCTCATCGCGATCAGCACCAAGTTCTTCATGAATGACAGCAAGAAGACGCTCGTACTCGCATCGAGCGCCGAAGAGAAGCGCGACATCAATCGGACCAGCGCGCTGGGCCCTCTGTCGACATGCATGCGCCCGGGGAACCAGGCGACTTGCCGTACGCGGTAGGTTGCCCTGCGTTTACTCGTGAGCTGCGGCAAGTCCAGTGGCCCATCACGAAGAATTTCAAGCCAGACGTACCAGAGAAGTACGACGGCAAGTCGCATCCATTGGAGTTCCTCAGCATCTACACCATCGTGGTGCAGGCTGCCGGGGGGCGGGATGACAAGATCCTTGCCAACTACTTCCCGCTGGTGCTCAAGCCCAACGTCAGGTCCTGGCTCATGCACTTGCCGGACAACTCCATATCCTCCTGGGCAGACCTATGCCATCAGTTTGTCGGCGCCTTTACAGGCGGCCACAAACCCCATGGCCAAGAGAGTGACCTTCATCTGCTCGCCCAGAAGGAAGGAGAGCCCCTGCGCAAGTACATTCAGAGATTCAGCCGTGTACAGCACAACATCCCAGATGTCCACCCTGCCGCGGTCATCAGCGCGTTCCATCAGAACGTGCGTAACCGCAGGATGCGGGAGGAGATGGCGATGTGCAAGATCAGAGACGTCAGTGAGCTGTATGCCCTGGCCGACAAGTGTGCACGTGCTGAGGAAGGGAGGAAACTCCCCGGAGAGAATACAGGAGCAGGAGGATTTGACAGCGAGGATGCTGCCCCGGCAAAGAAAAACCGGCGGCGGAACAACAGGAAGAAGAAAGGCAAAGATGTGCTAGTCATTGAGCAGTCCGGCAACGAAGGTGGCGCCAAGAAAGCCAAAGCTGGTAGCTCCGGCAAGGAGATTGCCGCATGCACCAACTGCTAGGCTGTGGCGGTCGCCGACAAGCAGGACGACACCGACAAGCAGTACTGCAAGATCCACCGCACCAAGGGCCATGACCTCCAGAGCTGCAAGAAGGTCGAACAGCTTGTCCAGCAGCAAAAGGCTGAATATGAGCGATGCGACAAGGAGAGGGCCCAAGGAGGCGCTGGAGAATCCGGCAAGAAGCACGCCGGCCGGGGAGGACGCCACGGCAAGGCAAAGCAGCGGCAAGGAGACAGACCTCCCCGCGGCCGTGACAAGGATGAAGACGACGACGACGAAGACATGGATGATGTCGAGGCCAATGAG
>NW_021245642.1:0-1409 GCF_002162155.2 Triticum dicoccoides | reverse complement strand
CCCTTCGGGATTAGTTTTAAACCTTAATAATTGTTATTTAGTGCCAGCTTTGAGCATGAACATTGTATCGGGATCTCGTTTAATTCGAGATGGCTACTCTTTTAAATCTGAGAATAATGGTTGTTCCATTTTTATGAGAGATATGTTTTATGGTCATGCTCCTATGGTGAATGGTTTATTCTTTATGAATCTCGAACGTGATGCTACACATGTTCATAATGTGAGTACCAAAAGAAGTAAAGTTGATAATGATAGTCCCACATACTTGTGGCACTGCCGCCTTGGTCACATAGGTGTCAAACGCATGAAGAAGCTCCATGCTGATGGACTTTTAGAGTCTCTTGATTATGAATCATTTGACACGTGCGAACCATGCCTTATGGGTAAAATGACCAAGACTCCGTTCTCAGGAACAATGGAGCGAGCAACCGACTTATTGGAAATCATACATATTGATGTGTGCGGTCCAATGAGTGTTGAGGCTCGCGGTGGCTATCGTTATGTTCTCACCCTCACTGATGATTTAAGTAGGTATGGGTATATCTACTTAATGAAACACAAGTCTGAAACCTTTGAAAAGTTCAAGGAATTTCAGAGTGAGGTTGAAAATCAACGTGACAGGAAAATCAAGTTTATACGATCAGATCGTGGAGGAGAATACTTGAGTCACGAGTTTGGGGCACACTTAAGAAAATGTGGAATAGTTTCACAACTCACGCCGCCTGGAACACCTCAGCGTAATGGTGTGTCCGAACGTCGTAATCGCACTCCGTTAGATATGGTGCGATCTATGATGTCTCTTACCGATTTACCGCTTTCTTTTTGGGGCTATGCTTTAGAGACTGCCGCATTCACTTTAAATAGGGCTCCGTCGAAATCCGTTGAGACGACACCGTATGAATTATGGTTTGGGAAGAAACCTAAGCTATCGTTTCTAAAAGTTTGGGGATGCGATGCTTATGTCAGGAAACTTCAACCTGAAAAGCTCGAACCCAAATCGGAAAAATGCGTCTTCATAGGGTACCCAAAAGAAACTATTGGGTACACCTTCTACCTCAGATCCGAAGGCAAGATCTTTGTTGCCAAGAATGGGTCCTTTCTGGAGAAAGAGTTTCTCTCGAAAGAAGTAAGTGGGAGGAAAGTAGAGCTTGATGAAGTATTGCCTCTTGAACCGGAAAATGGCGCAACTCAAGAAAATGTTCCTGAGGTGCCAGCACCGACTAGAGAGGAAGTTAATGATAATGATCAAGATACTTCTGATCAAGCTCCTACTGAAATTCGAAGGTCCACAAGGACACGTTCCGCACCAGAGTGGTATGGCAACCCTGTCTTGGAAATCATGTTGTTAGACAACGGTGAACCTTCGAACTATGAAGAAGCGATGGCGGGACCGGATTCCGACAAATGGC
>NW_021245641.1:0-397 GCF_002162155.2 Triticum dicoccoides | reverse complement strand
ATGAATAAGATGTTCCACCCCTATCAAAGCAAAAGCTCTCACAAGTTCGAGCAAGAGTTGCTAGAGACCATCCCATCGAGCAAATCTATAATGATATCCAAACCAGGAGAATCGCTCACTCTAAATCTCGTTTGGCTAACTTTTATGAACATTATGCATTCATCTCTAGCATTGAACCTATGAAGGTTGAAGATGCATTGGAAGATCGGATTGGATAAATTCCATGCATGAAGAACTACACAACTTTGAGAGAAACCAAGTGTGGACATTGGTCAAGAAGCCCGACAACAACCACAACTTCATCGGTACCAAATGGGTGTTTCGCAACAAGCAAGATGAAGATGGACAAGTGGTTCGCAACAAAGCACGTCTTGTCGCCCAAGGCTACACTCAAGTC
>NW_021245640.1:0-1297 GCF_002162155.2 Triticum dicoccoides | reverse complement strand
ATTTTACACTAGAGTTGACCTAGCTCTATAAGCTAGTTCAAATAATTTTACACTAGAGTTGAACTAGCTATATAGCCTAGTACAAATAATTTTACACTACAATTGAACTAGCTCTATAAGCTAGTTGAAATAATTTTACACTAGAGTTGCACTAGCTCTACAGCCTAGTACAAATAATTTTACACTAGAGTTGAACTAGCTCTATAAGCAAGTTGAAATAATTTTACACTAGAGTTGCACTAGCTCTATAGCCTAGTACAAATAATTTTACACCAGAGTTGAACTAGCTCTATAAGCTAGTTGAAATAATTTTACACTAGAGTTGACCTAGCTCTATAGCCTAATACAAATGATTTTACACTAGAGTGGAACTAGTTCTATAGCCTATTACAAATGATTTTACACTAGAGTTGAACTAGCTCTATAAGCTAGTTAAAATAACTTTACACTATAGTTGAACTAGCTCTATAGCCTAGTACAAATAATTTTACACTAGAGTTGAACTAGCACTATAAGCTAGTTTAAATAATTTTACACTAGAGTTGAACTAGCTCTATAAGCAAGTTGAAATAATTTTACACTAGAGTTGCACTAGCTCTACAACCTAGTACAAATAATTTTACACTAGAGTTGAACTAGCTCTATAAGCTAGTTGAAATAATTTTACACTAGAGTTGACCTAGCTCTATAAGCTAGTTCAAATAATTTTACAGTAGAGTTGAACTAGCTATATCCTAGTACAAATAATTTTACACTACAATTGAACTAGCTCTATAAGCTAGTTGAAATAATTTTACACTAGAGTTGCACTAGCTCTATAGCCTAGTACAAATAATTTTACACTAGAGTTGAACTAGCACTATAGCCTAGTATAAATAATTTTACACTTGAGTTGAACTAGCTCTATATCCTAGTACAAATAATTTTACACTACAATTGAACTAGCTCTATAGCCTAGTACAAATAATTTTACACTACAATTGAACTAGCTCTATAAGCTAGTTGAAATAATTTTACACTAGAGTTGAGCCAGCTCTATAAGCTTGTTCAAATAATTTTACACTAGAGTTGAACTAGCTTTATAGCCTAGTACAAATAATTTTACACTAGAGTTGAACTAGCTCTATAAGCTAGTTAAAATAATTTTACAATAGAGTTGACCTAGCTCTATAGCCTAATATAAATGATTTTACACTAGAGTTGAACTAGTTCTATAGCCTATTACAAATGATTTTACACTAGAGTTGACCTAGCTCTATAAGCTAGTTAAATAATTGTACACTAGAGTTGAACTAGC
>NW_021245639.1:0-3570 GCF_002162155.2 Triticum dicoccoides | reverse complement strand
GCTATTTACCGAAGGTGATATGCATATGGTTAGCTTAAGACCAACTCCTTCAAAGGCTTACCATACTGCATAATCGATTTCTTCAAATGATTGAAGGCTCAAAATCAAAGAATGGAGCAAAATGATTAATGTGCACATGGAAATAATTGAAGAAAAAATCAATGTGCGCAAGCCACAAGTTGGAGATAGGTTTATGTCCATTCTCCATTATGGAGAAGGACCATTTTTTTTGTTTTATGGTATTTTAGCTAGGAGAGAGGAGTAGGTCCTAAGTATTAAGAACAATTAGTTAGTGTTGGTTATATATGACTATGATGATGATGAGAAGCTTTTATTATGTGCTACAATGTCTTAGACTTGATGGTGATGCTGAGTAGGAGTAGTGATTATGAGCACTATGATGATGAGGAGGAGGAGTTGTTATTATAACTAGTGACCAAGTTGTTATATCATGTCTCATGGACGAAAATGATGATGAGGAGAAGTTATATGACAACGATATATTATGATGATAAGTTGTTAATGATATTATTATGATGATGATGATGATGATGATGATGATAAGTTATTATGTCATTGGGTGGAAGAACCGTGAATTACTTTCAAATGGATGGATCCAAAGTGACAATTGGTTACTTTGGATCCATGCACTTCAAACTAATCCAAGGTTCTTTCACCTAGTGATTTAATAACTCATTATAATGTAAAGACAATCTCTAAATTGCTACTGTATGAAAAATTATATAAAGGTGTATGAATACAAACTAATATTCAAAAGAAATAGAATACGGAATAATAGTAGTAGCAGTTGTTTTGGAAAGCGCTACTAGTAATTAGCAGTAGCGGTTGTTTTGGAAAGTGTTACTACTAAGTAGATATAGCAGTAGCAAGTGCACTAGGCGCTACTGCTAAGTTTAGCTGTAGCGCCGTATCAGTAGCGCGCTTACCCGTGCTACTGATAGGCCAAAAACCAGCGCTACTGCTAGGCTTTTCCCTAGTAGTGCGAACCCATCACAGGATACACCTTCTTGCAGCTGTCACCTGCGTAGACAACTGTCTGTACGTACTCCCGGATGACAAAACCTTCCTGCTCCATAGTGACATGGGAGACAACGCCACAACAATGTGGATAGAGCAGATGAAGAGACATACCTCAAGGGGTCGCTGCCGCCGCCTCGCCGACACCATCCATGAACACTAACGCCACCGATCCGAAACATCGGCAAACACACCATGAAGTCCAAGACGCCACCATGAAGGACACCGACGGTGTGGGAGTGGAGCAGAGGCAGATTTATTCGGCCTATGGATATGTTGTAATGTCATTTTCTGTTAATTAAAAATGGCATGTCTAGAAACGAAGGTACACACAAGGAGGCCAAAAGGCAGATAGACCAGCGCACCAGGCCAGATGAAACGATCTTTTTGAGCGTTTGAGCCGTATTTACCCTCTGTCGCTTCCCCTTCGCACTCGCAACGACAGCCCTTTGCTCTTCTCTTCTTGCAAAACAGGCCCCGCCCAGTTTCATTGCGATCGATGCTCCCTGGTCGTGGCAGTAGCGCCAAGTCCGGGGATGCTCCGGCGGCTTGACGGCCGGCATGGACCTTCTTTAACCATGACCGACAGCATTATTCTTTGACTGTGCGCTTCGGTCCCATATGTTTTATTTTGACTGTTGGTCTCCTCTGCGTTCCAGATTGGTTTATTGGTTTGTACATGATCCTCTCCAATCCCGCTTGATGCCTCTGGGAAGATGATGCACACATCTGATCCATAGGTATGATCTCTGTACCATTCTTCTGAATTCTGATTGTAATTTTTTTTTTTGCTGATTGCTCTTCCTGTTGTGCTTGACTTGACAGTCAAGATACGATGGTTATGATGCTTTCCTAACACCTGATCTACTGATCTAGTGATGCCATACTTTTTAAATAACCCGTTACAATTCTATCGTATGCCATGACTTATCAGCAGAGTAGTTTGTGTGCTGCAGCCTGATACTTGATATTTCTGTTTTTTCCCCCAAACAACAACGCTTGGGCGAATCTATGGGGGCTTGGGTAAGGTAATTACTATATTACCTGTGAATCATTTAAAGAATACATTTTTAGGAGGAGACGCTGGCCGGTTCATCAAGTGATTGTGCTAGTTTAGTTGACAATTCATTACTTAAAGATGAGCCAAGTATTGTTTCTTAATGTCCTTCTCCCACATGTGATGTGAGTACTGGACGGGTTTAGCTTGATGTAAGACTGATATGTGCAAAGTTGGATATTGACTTGCATTGATTACACAAGCAATCACGTAATTTTGAAATGTAAATATATAATGTAGTGAGATTCGTGTATAGTATGTAGTACACACAACTACCTTGTCCGTTTTAGCATGGCGCAGATCAGGCTAAAACCATTCTAGATGAACCCAACCCAATACTACCCTGGCATAGTAGGTGTACGCCCTCTCTCCCCATCCCTCTACACGGCTCTCATCACGCTGGCGAAGCAGCCTCTCTGTTTGTGGCATAGATCAAATTGAATATGAGACTGGCTTAATGAGTGAATTGTGTGTGGTCATGGGAGTAATTGATTCAACAAATATGTATCAGTATCGTGAGTCCACTCTGCTGTAGCGAATGTTTCCTCTTGTTTCCAGGGATCCATCTAAATCTGAAAAGACTAGGTCATGCATGTGTTGGCAATTGTGAAGATTGTGCTCCGAATGTGGGAGATCGTCTTCATTCCCTGGGGCCGTGCTATAAATATTGACCAACATCAATGTTGTATAATTTTTGAAAGTTAGATACGAGTGGGAAATGCATCTAGTGTCTGCCCTGGAGGTCTCCGAAGACCCGCTACCTTACAGAATCCCAGCATCAGTATTCGGAGATGTCCAGACAGATGCTCGGATTATTTCCCACTAGTCTCTAGGATTCCAGAATTATATAACATTGATGTTGGTACTTTTACGTGGTGGATGTAATATGTGGTTGTGGTGATCGAAGACGACTCTGCCCCGGTGCTCCCGTCGTGGTGTGCATGCCTTGCCATGCCATGCCATGGAAGTTTCAACAATGACGCCGGTATGTCTTTTACCACCACTCGCTGTGCTATTTGATGTGGTAACGCCGATAGAGAATACCACGACTTTGACATCATTAGTATAAATATAACCTTTTACGCAAATACTTGAACTTGTAACATTTGTTTAGTGTAATATTTTCACTAATAAAAAATGTCTAGTACTATTTCAAGAATTAAAAATGTGTTACAAATGAGCGAAGACTATGATGCTTGATAAGCAAGGTTGTTTTACGTGCTAGGTGCTAAACGGTGTCACATAACTTAGCATAATTAGCAATTTAGTGTAATTGGTCATTTACTGTAATGACATAAGATATTGGTGATTTAGTGTTGTGATATAACTTAGCCAAATTGGCTATTTCGTCCAGCAACACAACACAGTGAAATTGGCGATTTAGTCTACCGATATAACTCAGCAAAATTGGCGATTCAGTCTAGTGACACGACTTAGCGAAGTTGGCAATTTAATCTAGTGACACAACTTAGCGA
>NW_021245638.1:0-1141 GCF_002162155.2 Triticum dicoccoides | reverse complement strand
AGTAACATTACCGTCAGCGTCAGTCTTCTTCTTGAAGATCCATTTATTTTCAATTGCTTGCCGATCATTGGGCAAGTCAACCAAAGTCCACACTTTGTTCTCATACATGGATCCCATCTCAGATTTCATGTCTTCAAGACATTTTGCAGAATCTGGGCTCACCATTGCTTCTTCATAGTTCGTAGGTTCATCATGATCTAGTAGCATGACTTCTAGAACAGGATTACCGTACCACTCTGGTGCGGATCTTACTCTGGTTGATCTACGAGGTTCAGTAGTAACTTGTTCTGAAGTTTCATGATCATCATCATTAGCTTCCTCACTAATTGGTGTAGGTGTCACAGAAACTGGTTTCTGTGATGTACTACTTTCCAATAAGGGAGCAGGTACAGTTACCTCATCAAGTCCTACTTTCCTCCCACTCACTTCTTTCGAGAGAAACTCCTTCTCTAGAAAGGATCCATTCTTAGCAACAAATGTCTTGCCTTTGGATCTGTGATAGAAGGTGTACCCAATAGTCTCCTTCGGGTATCCTATGAAGACACATTTCTCCGATTTTGGTTCGAGCTTATCAGGTTGAAGCTTTTTCACATAAGTATCGCAGCCCCAAACTTTCAGAAACGACAACTTTGGTTTCTTGCCAAACCATAGTTCATAAGGCGTCGTCTCAACGGATTTTGATGGTGCCCTATTTAACGTGAATGCAGCCGTCTCTAAAGCATAACCCCAAAATGATAGCGGTAAATCTGTAAGAGACATCATAGATTGCACCATATCAAGTAAAGTACGATTACGACGTTAGGACACACCATTACGCTATGGTGTTCCGGGTGGCATGAGTTGCGAAACTATTCCGCATTGTTTCAAATGTAAACCAAACTCGTAACTCAAATATTCTCCTCCACGATTAGATCGTAGAAACTTTATTTTCTTGTTACAATGATTTTCAACTTCACTCTGAAATTCTTTGAACTTTTCAAATGTTTCACACTTATGTTTCATTAAGTAGATATACCCATATCTGCTTATATCATTTGTGAAGGTGAGAAAATAACGATATCCGCCACGAGCTTCAACATTCATTGGACCACATACATCTGTATGTATGATTTCCAACAAATCTGTTGCTCTCTCCATAGTA
>NW_021245637.1:0-600 GCF_002162155.2 Triticum dicoccoides | reverse complement strand
TCAGATTCGTCTTCACTGTTGAATTCTTTGCGACGAGATCTTTGAAACTAGATCCCGCATGGGTATGTTTCGACGAAATTTTTTTGATGCCAACTTTGACGCTATATTATGCAACTTCAGTACTGCTTTGTGCAACTTTAGTACTGCATGGTGTAATTTTTTTCAAACCCAGTTTTTGGAGTTGCATCCACAGTAGTTGTAGTTGCACATATAGTAGTCCTAGTTGGCACATGCATGGCCACAGAGTTGCACAATCTGGTCCGTATAGTTGCATATGAATTTCATAGCTTGTAATGTAGTCTACTTGCACATACATTAATTTTTAGTTGGCTTGTAACGTAGTTTAGTTGCACACACATTGATGTTGGCCGGAAGACTAGTTGCACACACATATGATTAGTTGGCTTGTAATATAGTCTAGTTGCACACACATTGATGTTTAGTTGGCAGGACACTAGTTGCACACACATATACGCAATTGATGCGACAATGTAGTCTAGTTGGACACACATTGATATTTAGTTGGCAGGACTATTGGCACACACATGCTCAGTTGGCGCGGCAATGTAGTCTAGTTGCACAGACATTGATGTTTAGTTG
>NW_021245636.1:0-1021 GCF_002162155.2 Triticum dicoccoides | reverse complement strand
GAATGAACAAGGGGGTTTTGCTTGCCTGGCACTTCTGAAGATAACATTGAGTCTTCATCAGTGTCAACGATCACATCATCGGTATCACGTCTATCGAGAGGGGACGAGTACCGGCAACACAGAAGGGAACACAATCAATGCAATGCGCAATATGATGCATGATCATGACATGGCAAAAATGAATGTGTTTTGAGCTAATGCATCTAGCAACAAGTTAAATGGAGTTGGTTTGAATCCTAGGTTCAAATTCAAACTCCATATGTGATTATTTAAATGCCATTCACTTCATTTGTCCTAAACAGTAGTGATAAGTTGTTCTAACATGCATGAAAATGGTACAGATGGATTCCTTGAATTTTTCTGATAATTTTTCATATATAAATTATTTAATTTGGAGTTACGGTTGAATTTCTATGAATTTTAGAAGTTTAGGGCATTTTCTGAAAATATTAAATCATTTAAGATTTATTTAAATTCCATAAAGGAATTATTGCGTCAGCATGACGTTGGCATGACGTCAGCAGGTCAACGGGCGCCGTCCAGGTCAAACTGACCTGTGGGCCCTGCATGTCAGTGTCTGGACTAACTAAACTAATTAAAATTAACCCTAACTAACTTGGTTAGCCGGGCGGGGCCCGCATGTCAGTGTAATTAGTCTAACTAATTTTTTAGTTAACACTAATCCTAACCTAATTAACAGGCCGGCCCCACCTGTCATGGACACAGGGGAGGGTCCCGCCGTGGTCAACGTGGGTCAAACCCACCGGCGGATTGACGCCGGCGAGGCCAGCCGCGGTGGCGAGCCTCGGGTTTTGCCCACAGGGCTCGATTTGGCGCGCGGAGCACAACTTCGGGATGCGGACGCTCGTCCGCATCCAACTGTGGTGGTGGCGCGGCCGGGAAGTGGCCGGAGTGGTGCCGGCGACGAGCTCGGCGGCGGCCGAAGCTCGGGTGCAAGTGGGGATGGGGCTGCGGGGCGCAAACAAGCGCGGCGAAGTGCCACGGAGGCTCTACGCGATGC
>NW_021245635.1:0-1710 GCF_002162155.2 Triticum dicoccoides | reverse complement strand
GGTGGAGGGAGGGGGTCGGGTCACGGCGGCGGCGGCGGTGGAGGTGAGGTGGGGGGACGCGTGGGGAGGGACGTGGCGGGAGCGCGAGCCGGTGCGTGCTCGGGTCGCGTCGCGTGGGCCGTGGAGATGTGTAGACGAGGGGTGTCGTGTGGTGACTCGTGTGCCCGGCACGGTTAAAAAACTACTTCCACAGATACGAGGGCGTAAGAGAATCTGTCCCCACATTTTATGTGGTGTATAAGAGGAACAGCCCACACATCTACGTGTGGGCAAAACAAGTAATGTTCATACACCTTTTTTTTCCCTCCCGATCCCCCTTACATGCGTGCGTGTGGGCGAAATAGATAACGCCCATCCGCCCCATATGTCAGGCCTCGTACCTTGTGGTCCCGCACGCCCCGCCTGACAGTCACCGCGCGTCCCGCAGTTGCCATGGTCGAGACCCTCGTTCATGTTCGTTTAACTGTAGTTGCCATGTCATTGAACTTCGGTTGCCATGTCGGACAACTACAGTTGCCTGTTGGAAATATGCCCTAGAGGCAATAATAAAAGGATTATTATTATATTTCCTTGTTCATGATAATTGTCTTTTATTCATGCTATAATTGTGTTATCCGGAAATCGTAATACATGTGTGAATACATAGACACCAACATGTTCCTAGTAAGCCTCTAGATGACTAGCTCGTTGATCAACAGATAGTCATGGTTTCCTGACTATAGACATTGGATGTCATTGATAACGAGATCACATCATTAGGAGAATGATGTGATGGACAAGACCCAATCCTAAACATAGCACAAGATCGTATAGTTCATTTGCTAGAGTTTTTCCAATGTCAAGTATCTTTTCCTTAGACCATGAGATCGTGTAACTCCCGAATATCGTAGGAGTGCTTTGGGTGTACCAAACGTCACAACGTAACTGGGTGACTATAAAGGTATACTACGGGTATCTCCGAAAGTGTCTGTTGGGTTGACACGGATCAAGACTGGGATTTGTCACTCCGTATGACGGAGAGGTATCTCTGGGCCCACTCGGTAATGCATCATCATAATGAGCTCAAAGTGACCAAGTGTCTGGTCACGGGATCATGCATTATGGTACGAGTAAAGTGACTTGCCGGTAACAAGATTGAACGAGGTATTGGGATACCGACGATCGAATCTCAGGCAAGTAACGTACCGATTGACAAAGAGAATTGTATACGGGGTTGCTTGAATCCTCGACATCGTGGTTCATCCGATGAGATCATCGAGAATCATGTGGGAGCCAACATGGGTATCCAGATCTCGCTGTTGGTTATTGACCGGAGAGCCATCTCGGTCATGTCTACATGTCTCCCGAACCCGTAGGGTCTACACACTTAAGGTTCGGTGACGCTAGGGTTGTAGAGATATGAATATGCAGTAACCCGAAAGTTGTTCGGAGTCCCGGATGAGATCCCGGACGTCACGAGGAGTTCCGGAATGGTCCGGAGGTGAAGAATTATATATAGGAAGTGCAGTTTCGGCCATCGGGAGAGTTTCGGGGGTCACCGGTATTGTACCGGGACCACCGGATGGGTCCCGGGGTCCACCGGGTGGGACCACCCATCCCGAAGGACCCCATGGGCTGAAGTGGGGAGGGAAACCAGCCCATAGTGGGCTGGTGCGCCCCCTTGGCCCACCCCCTACGCTTAGGGTTGGAAACCCTAGGGTGGGGGGGGGG
>NW_021245634.1:0-1603 GCF_002162155.2 Triticum dicoccoides | reverse complement strand
TAGAGCATCTCTAGCAGATCATGGAAAACCTCGTCGAGCTGTGTTTTTCCGGCGGATTTAGGGGATGGGCAAAAAAAAAAGCCCGACCAGGTCTGGTAAAAACGGCCTGGCTCGTAAAGCATTTGCAGGAGGCCCGTAAACGGCCCTCCATTCAGGTATATATGTCGGCTCCCGGTCGATTTAGGGTATCCGTCCGCCTTTTCCCCCATCCTTCTCCGCCGCAATTCGTGTACTTCGGCGAGAAATTGAGCGAAATCCAACTGCGTTTTGCGGCTCGGTTTTCCACCGGAAGCTGCCGGACATGTCGGTGGCGGGTGCCAGTCGTGGTGGCGGCGGGGGCTTTTCGAAATTGGGCAAAAACAAATAAAATTGGGGCTAGAAAATGGATAGGGAGACTCCAAGGTGTGAATCAATCTAAGCTCTGATCCAAGATGATGTAAGGTGGAACCCTAACACTACTAAGGTGGAACCCTAACACTACTAGGGAAAATCCTAGCAGTAGCGCGGGTTTGTGGCCTAACAGTAGCCCGCGCTACTGATGTGGCGCTACAACTAAACTTTAGTCGTAGCACGGGTTGGACCCCCACTACTGCTAACTATATGTAGCAGTAGTGTGTTTCTCTAAACCGCGCTACTGTTAAAGCCTGGCTGCTGCTACGTGCAGGCCCCATGCTACTATTATTTTTTTCTTTTTTTCTGCAGCTTATTTCATTTGTATTTGTACATGTTTTATACACAGAATAAAATCATCATATCGTACACATACAAATAGTCTCATCAAATCATGTCATCATCATCCAACACAAATTATGTCTCTCATCATCATCGATCTCGAAATAGCGATACAAGTTATGATATGTCTCAGAATATACACCTACAACTTTATTATTGTCTCAAATATACACATACAACTTTATTATTGTCTCTAGGCATATTTCCAACAAGATTGCCACACATGCTAACAATTCGATAAAGGCATGCATCATCATTCCGATATCGCAACAGAAGAAACAAAAGGCTTTGAGGGCGAATATGAGATTTGGGCAGTTAAAGTCGTGTTGTAAGTGTTTTTCTACAGGAAAGTCTATCAAGAGACACGTCTTTTTTGCCGAGAGACTTACCTCCTTCACATCAACCATTATATCTCTCCCGCTATGCTCACCACCACCAGATCTAGCTGCTCCCAGCCATGGAGAAGGATCATGATACCAATAGTCTATGGACTATTTGTAGTAGCATGAAAAAAGTAGTCCAGAAATGTAATTTTGACTGGGCAGGATGATTTTCCACGCAAACACAAAATAAATGTGACTATTCCCTAGCCAATTCAAGCACAACCAGAAGTTTCTATCACATATAAAATGGCTCATTTGCGTGTTTTCCTTACAAGAAAATAATGGTGATTAGTTTTCACGTTGTTTGCTCTTTTAGGTCGAAAAACCATCCTCGGTGAAATATCTGGTTCCTTCTCTTTGTACAAAACGTGATTAAGCTTCTTTGAAAGAAACGGTATTAATCATTTTGTAGAAATTATAGGAGTGGTTAATTAAATACTTAGGAACATGGTTTTGAATTTTGTGTACTACTACTTCACAATGTTGCA
>NW_021245633.1:0-915 GCF_002162155.2 Triticum dicoccoides | reverse complement strand
GAAAGAAGGGGCATTTTAATTTTGCAATAGAAGTGAAAGGCACCATTTCGATCAACCTTGTTGTCAAAACAGGGATAACCCTCTACTGTACAAGAATGCAGACTATAGGAAGGCGACAACTAACTAGCTTTGCCATGAAAAGGAAGACAAGTAAGTGTCTCCCATAACAGAACATCCTCCTACACATAAGAATGTCGGTCTAATACCCCTTTTGCACGGACATAGGAATATCTTATAGCTCTCCTCTTGAGGATTTCAAGATTTATTCTGGGTTCTGCTTGCATTTCGATCGATTAAGTCACGGCAATTTTCACATCTAATCAAATAATTGTCATAGATGCGCTCTAGAAAGCGAATTCAGGACCTCTACTCTACTCTTTGCAGAGAAGAAAGTTTCAGTTTAATATATGTGGTGCAGTAAGCAAGCGAGTTTAGGTAAAAACGAAAAGAGTGTACTTGTTAGCAACCAAACTAACAGACTGACGTACAATCTGCTGCTGTATATATCAAGCCTCTCTTTACAAATTTCATTTCATAAATTAAACAAACAAAGTTAAGAAGATATTGATACATGCAGTAGAAAGAAATTGAAGCAAAAAATGGTGTGGATTGAGCATCCAACCAAATTCAATTCTGGGCCTGCATATACAGATTGAACGGACAAGTTGAGGTTTCATCTTGCTATGAATAATGAGAAATCTGCTCCTAAAGTAATGTGCCAAGTGATTTGCTTGATAAGTACACATGTCAGTTTACCTAGCTAGAACAGGTCCAGACTATTACAGAGTCATTTAACTAGTTAACAGCAAGCATTACCAAGACCAATTGGGGCCATCAAGGCCAAACCGAAAATCTAAGTAGGCCATGCATGAAGGCCATGACCTAGAGCTATACCGTGGCCCGATGACCATGTGC
>NW_021245632.1:0-866 GCF_002162155.2 Triticum dicoccoides | reverse complement strand
GACATCATCGGTCCCTGCATATGGTTTTGGAAGGAATCTGTGAGTCACGGGGACTCAGCAATCTCACACCCTCGCGATCAAGACTATTTAAGCTTATAGGTAGGTAAAAGGTATGAGGTGGAGCTACAGCAAGCACTAGCATAAATGGTGGCTATCATACGCAAGTGAGAGCGAGAAGAGAAGGCAAGGCACGGTCGAGAAACTATGATCAAGAAGTGATCCTAGAACAACCTACGTTCAATCATAACACGAGACCGTGTTCTCTTCCCGGACTCCGCCGAAAAGAGACCATCACGGCCACACACACTCTGTTGATTCATTTTAATTAAGTTAAGTTTCAGGTTTTCTACAACCGGACATTAACAAATTCCCATCTGCCCATAACCGCGGGCATGACTTTCGAAAGTTCAAATCCCTGCAGTGGAGTCCTAACTTAGCCCATCACAATCTCTCACGGTCAACGAAGGATATTCCTTCTCCCAAGACAACCCGATCAGACTCGGAATCCCGGTTACAAGACATCTCGACAATGGTAAAACTAAACCAGCAAAGCCACCCGAATGTTCCGACAAATCCCGATAGGAGCTGCACATATCTCGTTCTCAGGGCACACCGGATTGTCCAAACTTCCGGTAGGCCGGCCCAGAGTTGCCCCTGGTGGCCACCGGTGGCTGACAAGTTGGACCAACACTCAGAGGAGCACTAGCCCAGGGGTTTAAAATAAAGATGACCCTTGAGTCCGCGGAACCCAAGGGAAAAAGAGGCTAGGTGGCGAATGGTAAAACCAAGGTTGGGCCATGCTGAAGGAGTTTTATTCAAGGCGAACTGTCAAGGGGTTCCCATTATAACCCAACCGTGTAAGGAAC
>NW_021245631.1:0-1736 GCF_002162155.2 Triticum dicoccoides | reverse complement strand
AAAGCACATACCTTGACAAAATTTTGAAGAAGTTCAAAATGGATCAAGCGAAGAAAGGGTTCTTGCCTGTGTTACAAGGTGTGAAATTGAGTAAGACTCAATGCCCGACCACTGCAGAAGATAGAGAGAATATGAAAGATGTTCCCTATGCATCAGCCATAGGATCTATCATGTATGCAATGCTGTGTACCAGACCTGATGTATGCCTTGCTATAAGTTTAGCAGGGAGGTACCAAAGTAATCCAGGAGTGGATCACTGGACAGCGGTCAAGAACATCCTGAAATACCTGAAAAGGACTAAGGATATGTTTCTCGTATATGGAGGTGACAAAGAGCTCATCGTAAAAGGTTACGTTGATGCAAGCTTTGACACTGATCCGGACGATTCTAAATCGCAAACCGGATACGTGTTTACATTAAACGGTGGAGCTGTCAGTTGGTGCAGTTCTAAACAAAGAGTCGTAGCGGGATCTACATGTGAAGCGGAATACATAGCTGCTTCGGAAGCAGCAAATGAAGGAGTCTGGATGAAGGAGTTCATATCCGATCTAGGTGTCATACCTAGCGCATCGGGTCCAATGAAAATCTTTTGTGACAATACTGGGTGTGGATTTTTGCACACTCAAGATATTGTTGAGTGTGGATTTCCCTTCATGACTCTTTTCCAAGTCTTTCTTCAAAGAAGTGACTTGGGCCTTGAGCTCTTTGATTTCCTCTACATGGTTAGTCTCAACACAAGTACTAGAGGAAGTATAAGCTTCATCATTAGAGCAACAAGGCAAGGAAAGAAATTCATCACAAGATGTACCAATGTTATGCATAGACGAATTACGAGGACTAGCACAAGGCAATATAGCATTTTGACTAAAAGTAGTGCTAATATCCACATGAGGCTCACTATATGTTACCTTAGCAATCATAGCCTCATGAGCTATTTTTAGCACATTATGGGATACAAGAAGATCATCTTGAGAGCTAGAAAGCTTTTCATGACTTTCTTCCAATTTCCAATACTTGCTAGATAGCAACTCAAGTTGAGCCCTTAGCTCAACATTCTCCTTCAAAATGGATGCTTCACAAGAAATAGAGTTAGTAGCACAAGCTGAAGGAAATATGCCATATAGGCAATAATAAAGTTATTATTTATTTCCTTATAATCATGATAAATGTTTATTATTCATGCTAGAATTGTATTTACCGGAAACATAATACATGTGTGAATACATAGACAAACAAAGTGTCACTAGTATGCCTCTACTTGACTAGCTCGTTAATCAAAGATGGTTATGTTTCCTAACCATGAACAATGAGTTGTTATTTGATCAACGAGGTCACATCATTAGTAGAATGATCTGATTGACATGACCCATTCCATTAGCTTAGCACCCGATCGTTTAGTATGTTGCTGTTGCTTTCTTCATGACTTATACATGTTCCTATGACTATGAGATTATGCAACTCCCGTTTACCGGAGGAACACTTTGGGTACTACCAAACGTCACAACGTAACTGGGTGATTATAAAGGAGTACTACAGGTGTCTCCAATGGTCGATGTTGGGTTGGCGTATTTCGAGATTAGGATTTGTCACTCCGATTGTCGGAGAGGTATCTCTGGGCCCTCTCGGTAATACACATCACATAAGCCTTGCAAGCATTACAACTAATATGTTAGTTGTGAGATGATGTATTACGGAACGAGTAAAGAGACTTGCCGGTAACGAGATTGAACTAGGTA
>NW_021245630.1:0-763 GCF_002162155.2 Triticum dicoccoides | reverse complement strand
TAGAATCTTCGAATGTTCTTTGAAAAGGACACTCATCCTAACACTTATGCAAAATTGATGACTTAGATGTGCAACACATGAAGAAACGTTTTTCTTCAATCAATGAAGAATAACACTCTAAGTGTGAAGAAATTAACAAAGAATTTGATTCTCAGAACCCTATGATAATTGTACGCGGTGTCTGAAATCATAATTCTTATACGGTGGGTCACGCCACCACCAAAAGTTGAAATTCCTCAGTTGTTCAAATTCTTCAACTTTGCATTGTCTTCACTGTTTCCGTTGTTTTTCTTCATTGGCTATATATATATATATGAGTTTATGTCCTCTACAGCATTCACTTATGGCTACTTCTTCAAGTTAGTTTTTCTGCTAAGTGAATGTGATCGGACCCTTCCCCCTCTATGCTATACTCAACCCAATCTGTTCACAAATTCTTCATGTGCGTTCTATTTGAAACTCGTTCAAAATCTTCATTGTGTCCTTGTCAGCTGAAGAAATTGCGAACGGAACTTTTAACTTATCTTATCCAATTTTTGGCGTTGCCGCTCAAACCATTCCGCATCCCACGGCATACTTATCCACTCACCCACGATCTAACATGATCTCCACTTCTCAGTACGTGGGTGACACATGCCATGCGAATGAGAAGGGTCAGGGGCACATTCGTCCAAATTCTTTGGGCGAACGGTTTTCACCATGGCTATAAATACCCCTCTCCCCTTCCTCACTTCTTTTACTCCGCTCGACCTCTCTCCAGGTC
>NW_021245629.1:0-2269 GCF_002162155.2 Triticum dicoccoides | reverse complement strand
AGGCCCAGCAATTTATGTGGCATAGTACCAGAACAGTGACTTCTTGAATATTTTTAGATGCACCGGTATACAGGTCTGGATCAAGAGCATGGTGACTTCTGTCTGGATACATTATAAATGTGCAAATAAACATTTATGTACAGTCAACAAAACAAAATATTGTTTCTCAAACAGAGTTTCATGTATTGGAGGGTTGTAAAATAACAAGACACAAGTGCCTAAGATATTGACCTAAGTTGCAACCATCATTTATGACCTATGGAAAACACGAGCACAAAGATAAACAGTAATGAAGAAAAACCATCAAATGAATCAGCAAAACGATGGAGCCAACAGATAGCTGACAGACAAGGCAGATGCACGGCAGCTTAGTTAAGCATAGTAGGATGTACGCAACCTCGTCTCCATGGCAGAGTCGGTCAGGACTAGCAAATATGTTAGAAATCATGCATCAAACGCCAATTTCTGCTATCAACAAACAACCATCTCCCAGATTTATGAAGGAAGTAGGCTTCCCATTAATTGCATGAACCATCCCCATTGCGGAACACTAAAGAACCATGATCAGTCAAATATCTCTCCCATGAAAACAGGGAGGAATCTGCAATGCAGTGAATGGATGTGCCCCCATTTACTATCAATGAAGCTTTACGGTGCCCTTGATATTAATGCACTTTAGCAAGGACACGCACCATGCCTCATGCTGACTGCCTCGCTTCATCTATAAAAGCGAACTACTCCCTCCGTTCCTAAATATTTGTCTTTCTAAACATTTCAAATGACTACCACATACGGATGTATGTAGACATATTTAGAGTGTACATTCACTCATTTTGCTTCGTATGTAGTCACTTGTTGAAATGCCTAGAAAGACAAGTATTTAGGAACGGGGGGAGTAGGACCTAAACCGCCATCGCATACATACTTGAAATGTTGAAGGCATACATACTTGAAACTAGGACCAAGGCGAGAGAAGGCATACATACTTGAAACGCTCAGGGCAACTATCTACATGAACAGGTTAGTTATAAGTGGACCATATAACCCGTTAATTAGCGATGCATCATGGGATTGGGAGACAATGGGAATTCAGATTTGTGCCTATGACAACCAATCTGTACCTGCTGCTCCGCTGAAGGCTCTTAATGGCAGCCATGTATGTGATGCTCTTTGGTTTGGTGTTGTATCAAGTTACAATCTATCACGATGGTCTCCAGCCCACGATACCACGCTGACATGCCTAGTCCTGGAAATTGGTCTAATCACATATGTATGTAGTATATCTTCTCAGAATTGTAACCAACGGTTTTTCAAATAAATAAAAAAAAGCATTTTAGCCTCACCTGTTACATTTCAGGTTTATTTTCTCATTTGTGCCTTCACTTTCATACTATGTGTTGATTTGATGCGTGTTTTCCCTTTGAGTATGTCAACGACACTTTTCAAAGTGATCCATATTAGTATGATAGTAGAAAGCTGGCTATAAGATGCTTGCCATGACCAGCATAACCTAGTTTTCCCAGTTACATTGCCTCATGTGAAACACAGAGCATCAACAGGATACCCGTGAGTTTGATCACGAGTACCAGAGTACAAAACGGCACAGGGATATCAACACTAACAGAAAGGATATTTCATTACTAATACGAGGTAATAATTGTTCTTCCTCAGACAGTCTTTTTTAAGAAAAGAAGGGTATACCACCGGCCTCAGCATCTGAACTATGCATGCAACCATTTTATTAATTATTCACAAAGACCCTACAAAGTAATACATCAGTAAGTATAAAGTCATCATCTTGGCAACACCTGTCGCTACTCCTATCCACTTTATGAAGGGGTGCCAAATGTCCGAGCTGAATACCAAATAGACATCGCACCAAAGCCTAACATCTAAAGTCGGATGCCCCAGCCAAGCCACAATGCCGGGACTGGGTCACAAACCGTTCTGACACACTATCAGAGGCCGCCGCTGCTGTCTTCCATCGATCCATCTCCAGAGCATGTACTGACGGACCAACCTTGGCAGGCCCGTCGTCGACGCCAGCACGGTGTCAAACAATGCCACCATCCACACGCGCCCGTCGCCAAAACTCGGCGACGCCATGCTGTCGGGATCCGTCATCGGCCTTGTGGTAGATGTAACACTGCTCCTCCTCTTGTCCCCTCTAGCCAGCACTTGCTGCAAAATGATGCCCCCATGAGGGATAACAACACTGAAGGCATCGTCATCGTCCGATCCCGTAGACCCAGATCTAGGGTTTCCCTCG
>NW_021245628.1:0-846 GCF_002162155.2 Triticum dicoccoides | reverse complement strand
CTTTTTTGCAAGTACTATGCGGGATGATGATACCTTGCCAAGTTTCAACCTTTTCAGAGTTCATTTTGTAGTGCTTTCCAATTTCACGGTCATTTAGCTCTCCAAACTAATCAGTAAATGTATCAAAAATAGCAAATTATGTCAGAGAGGGTTGAAAGTTGATGACATGGGTTTGAATTGTGCATCTGAACGCAGAAAAAGTCCGGAGTTGTAGTAAGTTATTAAAATATTGAATAGTCGGTGTAACAGATAAGTTTTCGTCCAAAACCCAGATACTTCGAAAGAGATTGTCCTGTTTGTACACAAAGTGCATCCAGTTTTTCCCGTAACCCTCACCACTTTTTTGCAAATGCTATGTGGGATGATGATACCTTGCCAAGTTTCAACCTTTTTAGAGTTCATTTTGTAGTGCTTTCCAATTTCACGATTATTTAGCTCTCAAAACAAATCAGTAAATGCATCAAAAATAGCAAATTATGTCAGAAAGGGTTGAATGTTGATAACGTGGATTTGTATTGTGCATTTGAACGCAGAAAAAGTCCGGAGTTGTAGTAAGTTATTAAAATATTGAATAGCCGGTGTAACTCATGAGTTTTCGTCCAAAACTCTGATACTTCGAAACAGATTGTCCAGTGTGTACACGAAGTGCATCCAGTTTTTATCGTAATCCTCTCTACTTTTTTGCACATGGTATGCGGGATGATGATACCTTGCCAAGTTTCAACCTTTTCAGAGTTCATTTTGTAGTGCTTTTCAATTTCACAGTCATTTAGCTCTCAAAACAAATCAGTAAATGCATCAAAAAATAGCAAATTATGTCAGAAAGGGTTGAAAGTTGATGACATG
>NW_021245627.1:0-846 GCF_002162155.2 Triticum dicoccoides | reverse complement strand
CTTTTTTGCAAGTACTATGCGGGATGATGATACCTTGCCAAGTTTCAACCTTTTCAGAGTTCATTTTGTAGTGCTTTCCAATTTCACGGTCATTTAGCTCTCCAAACTAATCAGTAAATGTATCAAAAATAGCAAATTATGTCAGAGAGGGTTGAAAGTTGATGACATGGGTTTGAATTGTGCATCTGAACGCAGAAAAAGTCCGGAGTTGTAGTAAGTTATTAAAATATTGAATAGTCGGTGTAACAGATAAGTTTTCGTCCAAAACCCAGATACTTCGAAAGAGATTGTCCTGTTTGTACACAAAGTGCATCCAGTTTTTCCCGTAACCCTCACCACTTTTTTGCAAATGCTATGTGGGATGATGATACCTTGCCAAGTTTCAACCTTTTTAGAGTTCATTTTGTAGTGCTTTCCAATTTCACGATTATTTAGCTCTCAAAACAAATCAGTAAATGCATCAAAAATAGCAAATTATGTCAGAAAGGGTTGAATGTTGATAACGTGGATTTGTATTGTGCATTTGAACGCAGAAAAAGTCCGGAGTTGTAGTAAGTTATTAAAATATTGAATAGCCGGTGTAACTCATGAGTTTTCGTCCAAAACTCTGATACTTCGAAACAGATTGTCCAGTTTGTACACGAAGTGCATCCAATTTTTATCGTAATCCTCTCTACTTTTTTGCACATGGTATGCGGGATGATGATACCTTGCCAAGTTTCAACCTTTTCAGAGTTCATTTTGTAGTGCTTTTCAATTTCACAGTCATTTAGCTCTCAAAACAAATCAGTAAATGCATCAAAAAATAGCAAATTATGTCAGAAAGGGTTGAAAGTTGATGACATG
>NW_021245626.1:0-1118 GCF_002162155.2 Triticum dicoccoides | reverse complement strand
ATGATGAAGCTCGCCGGCGAGGGATCGAATTCATTGAGAATGTCACAGACGATTCCTACGCATCTTCCATCCTATCTGAATCATCCGAGCCTAAATCTGATGGGTAGTTCACACGACAAACAGTTGATACAATAAACAGAAAACAGTAACAACAAAGCATCATATAGTAGCAGCAAAAATCACATTCCTTTCTCTCTTATTTTTTCTCATAATAGCAGCAAATTCGAAACCCGTCCTAACTCAGGAGAGTATCTTATAGTGGCCGCCGCCTTGTTGGACACATGCCTAAACCAACCGTAGCACACCAGCCCCAAGCACTGATCCAGTTTCTCTAATAAATTAAAAATTAAACTGTAATAGGGATGTGGCAAAGTCAGTAGCGGTGGCATCAACCTGGGGATTGGCCTTGAGGCCGCGGAGCTTATAAAGCTTGATTTTTTTTTGCTTCACCTGTAATGCATGAAAAATATCAGTTCATTCACCAAGACTTGCTCACGTTTCATCATGGGATATTTTCTTTTGATGCTCATATGTGCTCATGAATTATAGAAATCAACAGGAGCTTAAGGGCGTCGATTCAGGGATACAGACCAAAAAAGCAGACCAAACGGTACATTAAGCAACATTACAAATTGACTGTAAAAAGCAACGATACATCCACATATATCGGGATACTGGCCAAAAAGCAAGTTAAACAATTTACACTACTTGAACACACCATATTGATTGTGAAAATGCAGTCCAAGCCGTACAAATTCCATTCTAATATATAACTGAAAAAGAAAGGATTTTCAAACCATGTATGTACAGTTGTACACTACTGCAACAGTACAGTACTCCAGTTCATACAAATACTGCAACACTCGTCTTGTGGAAAAAATTACCATGGGCATATCCTTAGAGGAATAGGGGATATCAACAGCTCGGGAATTGATTCTGGTGGAGAAGCACATGAGTTTGCTGCTGAGGAGCTGTATGGTGATGTCCGAGAAGAACAGCCGACCGACAGAGACTCGGATAGACGGAGCAGTTGTTCAATCAGAGGGCTGTTGGCAGCCAACCCAGGTGTGGCCGAGTGGACGTGAGATACAGTTCGAGTCCTTCACCACGTAAATCTT
>NW_021245625.1:0-658 GCF_002162155.2 Triticum dicoccoides | reverse complement strand
ATATATATATATATATATATAGAATTTCTAGTAGAACCAATCATGCATATATATATCATCAATGTCTCACAAACCACCATATTAATTAATTCACACATACACACATGTATAGCTATATACAATTTCTCCTACATATGCATGTTGCCTTCGGAGCTAGTGGCATTAGCCTAATTGGTGCCTTCGGAGCACGATGACAATTGGAAGTGGTTTTCATGGTGGCAGTAGCGGGCAATAAAATTCTCCCTTCGGATTTATGACCTGGTCGAGCAAAAATCCCGCTATTTCCTCTTGAAGTGCTTCTACGCGCTCCATTTCTAGGAGCTTCTCCCGCACCTTTTTGAACTGCTAAGAAGGAGATCAATATGCATGTGTATTAGTTGTGTGACTAGATATCGATAATGGTGTAAAAATTCTGAATAGTGTTCTGACAAGCGTACCCATTCCTGTCTTTGAGATCTGCTCCTTTCGGACGCCATCATGCGAATGTTCTCGCAAACGCAGAATGCACACAGATCAGCCCCCTGCGCCTGCTTCAGGGCCTTTACGAGAATGGAATTTGATTAGATAATAATTAATCAAGCATGATAATTAAAGAGATGACAGCTAGCTAGCTAGCTAGTACTACTTAATTACTTACCTTGGGTCGAAACCATTTAAG
>NW_021245624.1:0-405 GCF_002162155.2 Triticum dicoccoides | reverse complement strand
CCGCGCGCACCACAGAGTTCAAACCTTAAGGGTCTGCCGGAACCCGAAATCCGACACAAGTGAAGAACATTCTGAGCTGCCTTGAAGACTTCAAGAACAGCGTCCCGGAGGACGACAACGACAAGGACGGCGCGACACGCCGCCTCCACCACCGCTGGAAATAGTTTTTTTTCTTGGGTTTAATATTGTATCTAGATCGCAAACATTTTAGTTAGAACACCCGTATGCAAACCGACAACTTCCCCAGGAAGCCAAGGGAAAATGTGCCGATCAGGATTTGTGCAGCTCTTGATCGCAAACATTTTAGATATAACACCAGTATGCAAAGCGAGAGTAGGATTTGTGCATCTCTTCAATGCAAACGGTTGTTTTGGATGACCCGTGTGCAATCACGTACAAACAATT
>NW_021245623.1:0-468 GCF_002162155.2 Triticum dicoccoides | reverse complement strand
GCTGTGAGCGACGCTCGGGCGGGCGGTGCTTGCAGGGCGCAGTTGAGCAGGGTCATGCGGCTAGGCGGCAAGCATGGACAGGCGAGCAGGGCAAGGCGGCGGCACTGCATCCCTGGCCAGAAGAACAGCCGGCGGTCAAGTCCCTGTTCATAAAGTGGAGAAGGACTTGTTTGCTTTTTTTACTTTCTAGGGTCCTTTTTGTAAATTTTCAGTACAACTGTGTAACTTCTCTGTAACTCCACCTACAATGAATGAAAGATAGCACGGCCGTGTCGAATGAATGAAAGGTAGCACGGCGAACCTTCTCTCTTTGATTTGAAGTTCATATGTCCAGCGAGATTCTTTGCATTGACGTCATTTAAAAAAAATGCAAAACAATCTTTGCCGTCTGTACTTTAGTCTAGATGACAGCAAAGAACAAGTTTTGACTGACGGCGAAGAACGTGGTTTTGCCGTCAGTTATTTTTG
>NW_021245622.1:0-400 GCF_002162155.2 Triticum dicoccoides | reverse complement strand
AAAAAGTTGAAGGTTTGTCGGCGACAAGTGTCCAATGTCTGTAATAAACTTAAGACCAAACCCCATCATATTTCTTTAGGATATAAAAGGACACAAAATTATACTCCCTCCGTTCCAAAATATAGTGCTTCCTCTATTCTCGTCCTTCAACTTTGACCATAAATTTAGCCAACAAGACTGACTGCGGCGGGAGCAAAAGTTATACCAGTGAATTCGTATTCAAAACAAGTTTTCAATTATATAATTTTTTCTCCTGCCGCAGTCGGTCTCGTTGATTAAATTAATGGTCAAAGTTGGACCTCGAAAAACGCGGACGCACTATATTTTGAAATGGACGGACTACATCCACCAAAGAATTTCCCATTCGCAATACTATAGCCCACCAGTACACATGTAGACT
>NW_021245621.1:0-1161 GCF_002162155.2 Triticum dicoccoides | reverse complement strand
CTTTGATACTTATTCACCTGTGGCTAGACTGACCACCATTCGAGTATTACTCTCGTTGGCGGCCTCACATGGTCTTCTCGTCCATCAGATGGATGTTAAGACGGCTTTTCTAAATGGAGAGCTAAAGGAGGAAATCTACATGCAACAGCCTGATGGCTTTGTGATAGATGGTCAGGAAAGAAAGGTGTGTAGGTTGATAAAATCTTTATATGGCCTGAAACAAGCAGCTAAGCAATGGCATGATAAGTTTAATACAACTCTGACATCTGTTGGTTTCGTTGTTAATGAGGCTGACAAATGTGTATACTATCGCCATGGTGGGGGCGAAGGAGTTATACTGTGCTTGTATGTTGATGACATACTGATATTCGGAACAAACCTCAAAGTCATTGAGGAGGTCAAATCGTTTCTATCTCAGAACTTTGAGATGAAAGACCTTGGTGTGGCTGATGTTATCTTGAACATCAAGCTACTGAGAGATAATGAGGGTGGGATCACACTTCTGCAATCCCATTACGTTGAGAAGGTGTTGAGTCGTTTTGGATATTCGGACTGCACACCATCTCAAACACCATATGATCCTAGCGTATTGATTCGAAAGTCCAAAGGCATGGCTAAAGATCAATTGAGATACTCTCAAATCATTGGTTCACTGATGTACCTAGCGAGCGCAACGAGACCTGACATCGCGTTTGCTGTGAGCAAACTGAGCCGTTTTGTTTCCAAACCGGGTGATGTACATTGGCATGCTGTTGAGAGAGTTATGCGCTATCTGAAAGGTACTATGAACTATGGACTTCACTATACCGGATACCCGTCGGTACTTGAAGGGTATAGTGATGCGAATTGGATCTCTGATGCTGATGAGATGAAGGCCACAACTGGGTATATGTTTACTCTTGGAGGTGGCGCTGTTTCCTGGAAGTCTTGCAAGCAAACGATCTTAACGAGATCGACAATGGAAGCAGAATTAACGGCATTAGACACATCTGGTGTTGAAGCGAGATGGCTTCCAGATCTTTTGATGGACTTGCCATTGGTTGATAAACCGGTTCCGGCTATCCTTATGAACTGTGACAATCAGACTGTCATCACCAAGGTGAAGAGTTCAAAGGACAACATGAAGTCCACCAAACACATAAGAATGAGATTAAAAGCTGT
>NW_021245620.1:0-1414 GCF_002162155.2 Triticum dicoccoides | reverse complement strand
GGTTGAAGATATCCCGAGCTACCATCTCCCAGCGGACAGACCCAGTAACCAAATGCTCCCTGGCCTCCGTCTGGGTGAGTGGCGACCACGAACGAATCAGTGCCGTAGTCCGGAATAAAACCTGCAAAAATTGTATACATGATATTCTGTTAAAGACCAAATCATTTCTGCAATTCCAGATAGTCCACAACAACGCACAAGCCCCAACCCGAATATGTTTCGCTACGTTAGACTCAAACCCATTAAGCCATGTCCCAAAGAACGCATAAACAGAAGTCGGGGGTTTGATATTGAAAGCAATGTGGACCGTCTGCCAAAGTACCTTGGCCAGCGGGCAATCAAAAAATAGGTGTTTAATAGTCTCATCCCGATCGCAGAAACTACACCTAGTAGATCCTGTCCAATTACGCTTCATCAAGTTATCCTTAGTTAAAATTACTTGTTTATGGACAAACCACATAAACACTTTTATTTTCAAAGGAACTTTGACATCCCACACATGTTTGGACGTAGGAATGGAGTTCAAATTAATTACATCAATATACATTGATTTAACCGTGAATACTCCAGACTTAGTCAATTTCCAGCGTAATTCATCGGGTTGTTGAGAAAGCTGCACTGCCATCAGTCTCCTAACCAGACGGAGCCATTCTTCCCAACGATTGCCCGCTAGCACTCGTCTGAACCGTATATTAAGGGGGATAGATTGAAAGACCGATGCAACGGACACCTCACGTCGTTGAACAATGCGGTATAAGGAGGGATATTGGATGGCTAAGGGTGTGTCACCGAGCCAAGTATCTTCCCAGAAACGTGCACTCGTGCCGTTTCCAACAACAAACTTTGTCCTATTAAACAAAGCCTGCTTGACCTTCATGAGACCCTTCCAGAAGGGCGAATCGGTAGGCCTTGCTGTGACTTGTGACAAGGTTTTTGACTGGAGGTACTTGCCGCGAAGGATTTGAGCCCATATAGCATCATTTTCCGATGAAAGCTTCCACAGCCACTTGCTAAGAAGGCATTTATTCTTAATTTCTAGATTCTCAATACCCAGACCCCCTTGGTCTTTCGGTCTACAGATGATATCCCAGTTAGCAAGCCTATATTTTCTTTTAAGCTCATCACCCTGCCAAAAGAACCGCGATCTATAGAAGTCCAGTCTCTTCCTAACACCAACTGGTAACTCAAAGAACGAAAGAAGAAACATCGGCATACTTGTGAGCACCGAATTAATAAGGATTAATCGGCCTCCATATGACATGAGCTTGCCCTTCCAGCAGCTCAGTTTCTTCTCAAATCGGTCCTCGATACACTTCCATTCTCTGTTCGTTAGCCTACGATGGTGGATAGGAATTCCCAAGTATGAGAATGGTAGCTCTCCCAACTCACATCCAAACAATTGCCTATAAGCATC
>NW_021245619.1:0-1242 GCF_002162155.2 Triticum dicoccoides | reverse complement strand
AAATTATACTATAACGCTTGATATTTATTCTTTTTTTCTAATCAAAATTAGCAATTTTATTTACTCTGACTCTATGTTCCCCTTAGTGAAATATTAATCCTCAAATTATTAACAAATAATAAAGTCTATAATGATCGAATGAAAATACCAATAAATTCTATAATTTTATTTTTTAATATCCTATAGTTAAGCATATCAAGCTAACTTTATCTTTAAGAAGTTTTAGTATTTTTTTATTTTTATAAGTATAACTTCAAATTTAGAACTAGTTAATAGCTAAGATTAATAACTAATATCTGAGATTTTACGGATTTCCTATACTATACCTATTTCTATTTGTTACACTATTTCCGTTATGTAAGCCCACTTAGCTCAGAGGTTAGAGCATCGCATTTGTAATGCGAGGGTCATCGGTTCAAATCCGATAGTCGGCTTTTTTTTCTCTATCGATGTTCTACGAACAAGAATCTGTTTTTTTCCGAATTAAATGGAGAATCCAGGATCTTTTATGTTTTTTACCTTACAATTTTGCTAGATACAAAACAATAAAATAAATAATATATATAAAAAAAATAAAGATTTTGATGAAATTCCATTTTTTGGGGTACTTTAGTTGATTTTACTCTGTTTATCCTGTAGTTTAATTCAGTTTTAATTTTGATGTATTCTGTAATGTAAATACAATGAAATTAATTGTGTAAAATGAAATTTCAATAAAATAAAAAAGGAGTCTTCATGTCCCGTTATCGAGGACCTCGTTTAAAAAAAATACGCCGTCTGGGAGCTTTACCAGGACTCACTAGAAAAACACCTAAATCCGGAAGTAATCTTAAAAAAAATTCAATTCTGGGAAAAAGGAGCAATATCGTATTCGTCTTCAAGAAAAACAGAAATTGCGTTTTCATTATGGTCTGACAGAACGACAATTACTTAGATATGTACATATCGCTGGAAAAGCAAAAAGGTCAACAGGCCAGGTTTTACTACAATTACTTGAAATGCGTTTGGATAATATCCTTTTTCGATTGGGTATGGCTTCAACCATTCCTGGGGCCCGCCAATTAGTCAACCATAGACATATTTTAGTTAATGGTCGTATAGTCAATATACCAAGTTTTCGTTGCAAACCCAGAGATATTATTACTACGAAAGATAACCAAAGATCAAAAGGTCTGGTTCAAAATTATATTGCTTCATCGGACCCGGGGAAATTGCCAAAGCATTTGGCGATTGACACGTTGG
>NW_021245618.1:0-2535 GCF_002162155.2 Triticum dicoccoides | reverse complement strand
TGTTCTTCGTTTGCTCGCAGGAAACAGACCCTCGTGGTCAGGTTGATCGTGCTCCGGCGTGGTCAATAACCTCTCGGAGTTGGTTTAGCGATTGCTAAGGCGCGACGTCCTCGCACGTTCGTAGTCGGATCGTCAAAGTCGACTTCCACCAAAGCGAAATCCACCATCTCATCGAAAGACGGGACACCTTTGCCTCTATCAAGTGGTATCAGATTTCCAGGTTGCTCGGTGAGATTTTACAGTTTTTCGTAGTTTAGATCGAGTCTGTCTTCATACCTATAGTCCACGAAAAAGCCACAAAAAAAAATTAGGGTTAGTTCATCATATCCGAACCAATCTGAGCCTTGCATAATCTTTTTAGGGTTTTGCTTTGTTGAATTTGCGGTTGCATCGTCGTGTCTAGTTGCTGGTCTTAGAGTCTAGTCTTTTAGAGTTTCGAGTTCTGGTCATAAGTGGTCACGCCGCCGCCGCACCATCATCATCGCCCCTGCCATCTACCACCACCGCTCCGAATTCGTATCCATATACCACCACCAATCCGTGTCCATATACCACCACCGATCCATATCCATATACTACCACCGCTACCACCACCGCTGCCATATACCACCACCATATATCCACCAGCAATCCGAGTTCTTTGCTTATTAGGTTTGTTTTCGGGATCCATCTCGATTCCGATTCGTGTTTCCTTGCCGGAGTAGGTTTCGGAAAAAAAAAAGAGTCGGGTAGCCACGCTCCGTTTAGGCCCAAAATTTTTCGAAAACGCATTTTTCGAAAAAATTTCTGGCTATCCTATTTTTAGGTGTTTCTGAGTGTTTTGAGACAGGTGCCATTATAGGAAGTTTTTTTTGATCCGTTTCCAGTTTTTGGGTCCGGGCAGTCGAAAAAAAAAAATTTTGGTCGAAAAAATTTCGTGCCCATCCTGTCAGTTTGAGCTAGGAAGAGTTTTGAGACACTCGCCATTATAGTGATCTTTCGCAAAAAAAAAAGGAGCGCAAAAAAAAAGAGCGCAAAAAAAAAGAGCGAAAAAAAAATTCAGAGTGTGCTTTTCCCTTGTTTACGTGCCGCGCCGTGTTTTTGTTAGTGTTCTAGGCTCGCGTCTCTAGCACAGTCTAGCCTAGGACCAGCACAGTACCGTCGTTGAGCGTTTATTCAACTTTGCATCTCTGAATTGATTATTGCTGACCCTTTTTGCTACCATAGTATAAGCCTTCCCAGCTCCACATACATCTACGTCGTGCGTTTGACTCTCCCTGGTAATCGCTCTATCCAAGCTTTGAGAGTTTTTGACTACAACGGTTGCCGATCACCGCCTGCTGCTGGGTAAGAACTGGTAAGAATTTGAGATTTGCTTGACGGATTTGTGACACCCACCACCACCACTTGTTTGTAGTCTGTAGGATCATATTCTTGTGTTTTTCTATTGCTGCTAACCATGCCAGGATCACAAGCCGACGAGATTGACTGGGAGAATTTATCGAACAAGGAGCTTCATGATAAGTTTCAGCAAATGATGACTGAACAGGTGCAAGATGTGCTGAACAATTTTGAAGAGGCCATGGAGAAGATCACTGGCCTTGAGAAGACGTTCGAAACAAAGCTCGATAACAAGTTTAATGAATTGCTCGCGCGTCTTCCACCACCACTACCCGCTGCACCTAACGCACCTCTCCAACAACAACAACGACGACTACCTCCACGTCGCGAAGCAGACCTCCGCCGAGCAAGCCGTGTTCCTCTTGCGTTTGGCCAAACTGTTGGTGCTGCTGTTGATACTTCTGTGGCTCCTGCTGCTGATGCGGAGGAGGATGATTATGTGGGAGATTAGGAGGATGAGGTTGATCAAAATCAACACTACATGCAGCCACCTGTACCACCACCAGCAGGTCGACCTCAGGTATATATTCGTAATGGTAGGCCTGCACCACCACCTCAGGTACGAGATGATGTCCATATTCCTAAACTGAAATTGAATATTCCACCATTTGAGGGTAGATATGTTCCTGATATATATCTTACTTGGGAGTTAGAAACTGAACAACGATTTACATGTTTACAATATCCTGAGGAGAGACGAGTTGCTGCTTCTGTTTGTGCTTTCACTAGTTTTGCATGTGTATGGTGGTCTGAACATTGTAGATTATATCCTATTCCAACTACTTGGGCTGCTTTGAAAACTGCTATGCGTACGCGTTGGGTTCCACCATATTATCAACGTGAATTGCTTCAAAAATTGCAGCGTTTAAGACAAGGGAAAAATTCTGTAGAAGAATATTATCAGGAATTACAAACTGGCATGATTAGATGTGGTATTGTTGAGGAGAATGAAGCTATGCTTGCACGTTTTTTGGGTGGATTAAATAGAGAGATTCAGACCATTCTAGACTATAAGGAGTATACTAATATCACTCGTTTATTCCATCTTGCTTGTAAAGCTGAACGTGAAGTGCAGGATCGACAAGCATTGGGGCGAACTAACTTTTCTGCAGGCCGACCTTCATCATGGACACCACGTGCATCTTCTACTTCAAC
>NW_021245617.1:0-1108 GCF_002162155.2 Triticum dicoccoides | reverse complement strand
AAAATTATCACTACATAATTAGCTTGAGACTTAAATTACAGAAAGAAATCACTTACAGACAATAGCAACTGACGATAGACTTGTCGAGTGTGTCTTGATTGTATAACTGAAAAAGTTCTGTATACTCAATGGACAGAGCTTTCTCATGGTAATAATGCTCCTTCTTGACATTCACCATGAGGGACACTCGATTGGAAATCTTGGTCATGTTCATGTACCATTGATGCAATTCATACATTCTCGTTGGGAGGTCCTTGACCTTGTCTGGATGGACCAAAGGTTGGCCCCAGGCATATTTCCATTTTATTTCCGATTCTTTAAGCGGAGACATGGGCTCGATTTCAAGGAGTTGTCCAATAGAGATCTTGAGCATTTGAGCCTGCATGATATGCTCCTCCGTTATTACCACATCGCCCTGCTGGGGAACGCTAACGGTTTGCCCACAATAATATTTGGCGTGCGTACTCCTCTCATGTGTTGTTGGCACAACAAGCAGGGGGATCGCTTGCGCCGCCTGTTCTCCCAGCTGGGGAACGTTTTTCCCGCATTTTTTGCCAGCTGGTTGTTGGCTCGAGCTCGAGCTCGCTTCCTTCTATAGCCGTGCTCGATGTAGCTTCCTGATTTGACGCTCATAGTCTGAGTCAACAGCCTTGGGAGTTGGTGCTCTAGCCATATGAATGAAGTGGTCAATCGTTTTCTGAGGCACTTTCTCCTTTGGCGGCGGTGCCGGTTTCGGTCCAAAATGGGCGTCCACTTGGGCCTGCACTATGGCTGCGTTTTGCTCCTCGGTCATGTCGTAAGGCCTCTGAGGAAGAGGAGCAAGGCTTGGACCATATTTATATCACTTGTCTCCGCCTGTACTTCCTGAACTACCTCGACTCGTACCGCTACGCACCAAAGCTGCGGCATGTCTCTTCTGTGATTGCTGAGACGGCGGAGACGGCTGACGTGGAGTTGGACAGGAGAAGTGGCCTGATGATGTGCCGGACTTGAAGGAAGAGGTGTGGCCTGACACGGTGCCGGACTTGAAACCGTCGGAGGAGGTGGTGGACTTCGAGGAGGAGTCGTCTCACGCGTACGTGGACTTGGAGGAGCGGGAGTCTGCTGA
>NW_021245616.1:0-1176 GCF_002162155.2 Triticum dicoccoides | reverse complement strand
TAATTGAGGATTGTTACAATCTTCTTTTGCCATCATCACAAATTTCCACCTCTTTTTTGGCCGCCATGGCAAACTTATACATATTTTCGCATCATTGCATATTTTTAGGACCATGCCAGCATATTCTTTTCTTTTTGCAACATGGAAAAATTACTATTCATGTCAACATGGCAAGTTTTATGTTATGGTGATGGCAAATTCACTTTTACACATAATAAAAAAAATTGTATGACGAGAAGCAATTTTTTTGTGACCATGGCAAATTATTTTTGGAACAATTTCAAATTTTACTTAAAAACATGGCAAAATTATTTTTTCTACCATGGCAAGTTCATTTTTTGTTAGACCATGGAAATTTTTATATTTTGTTTCCATCCTCTATTTTTTCTATGACTTTCTAGATTTTTTGGCATTTTTATTTGTAATTTTTTATCAGTTTTTAGCTGTTTTTTTCGTGTTCAGTATCTAATTGGGCCTGTTTTATTTTGTCACTCGTGCTACAGGCCCATGCTGGCGCCTTTGTTTTGGGCTTTTTGTTGCATTGATTAGCAATAAGTTTCTAGAAGTGTTCGGGCTGAAAGGTCCCCAAGGGCGAAAGAAATCATTCGGTCGTTCCCCTGGCTGGTGGCTGGGGAACGATACATTCGGGGTGACCCCTCCTTAAAGCGAACGTCAGCACATTATCGCCGTTCATATATCTACACTACTATATATAGTGTAGCAGTTTTGAAAGTTTGAATCTAAGCATTAGAGTGCAATTTCTACCGTTGACTAGACCGATCTGACGGCTCAGGATGCTTGGATTCGCTGCTACAGTACAAAGCACATTTCTCTACGTTGTTCTAGAAACAACCATGAATCAGCACCGACCTCTTTCTATTTTTAAAAAGAACGCACTAGCCCCTTCCATATCCCTCTTCCTATCATCAGCCGATAGAAACGAACATCCTTGTGTGGCGAGCAGTTTGTATCGCATCCACGGCCAGTGCAGCAGTTGATGAGTAGGAAGCGAAATGTACTAGATAAGAGAACTTGTGCAGTTTGGTCTACCGTATGTAATTCAGTCAAGCGCAAGTGTGTTTACATGTGTGCCAACATGCGGAGCATAGGGTATGTTTGAGCCGAATAATGGTGAGTGCACATGCGGCTATGCACGGTTGGTATCTACACCGCTAG
>NW_021245615.1:0-3940 GCF_002162155.2 Triticum dicoccoides | reverse complement strand
TTAGGGTTAGCATTTTATATGGGAACAGTTAGGCGGGCTTGAGTGGGCTTTGAACAGGCTTGCGGGGCTGTGGCAGGCCGTCCATGACAGATTTCAAAAATGTCATGAGAAATTCGTCATGGATTAACAGGTTTCTTGTAGTGCAGGCATATGATACCAACGGATACACGTTCTACGCGGAGGCCAAAGATATGGACAATGATGATCAGAACTCATGGGTGACGATGGAATGCATGACCGACAGCGACAATAGCACAACTAAGAGATTTTACGGAAGGGTCGAGGAGATCTGGGAGCTTGACTACCCTGGACTGCCCAATGCGACGATGTTCCGTGTCAGATGGGCTAAGAATGTCGAAAGAGAAAACTAGTATTTTACTACTATGACTATACCCGACGCCCAGAGTGCTACCATGAATGCATTCGCAAAAAATGAGCCATGGGTACATGCTAATCACATGACATAATGCTTCTTCATAACCGACCCGTGCAATCCCAGCCATGTTGTTGTGAGCAGAGGCAAAAGGAACATCATTGGAATGGATGGAGTCGCCAAGGAGGAAGACTACGACCAGTACGACAACCCAATGAGGGAAGATGATGATGACGATGAAGTATACGTCAAAAGAAGAATCAATACTACATTACCTAAGAAAGATCATACTCCATGGGAAAGGAAAGTCACAATGAGGGGCTCAATTATTCTTCAACGAACAAGAAGGGAAAGGAGCTCACTCAAAAACGAAAACGTTGATGCTGAGGAACCATTATCGTTCAAATGATGTAATATATATATATTCCTATTTTATGTACACGCTTAACCATTATGCATGGGTCAAATGATGTAATATATATGTTCCTATTTTCTATACATACTTAACCATCAAATGATGCAATATATATCGCCTTAGTTATATACATTGTATCACTTTCCATTCGTTCCTACTCTCAGAAAAAAAGAAAAAGAAGAAAAAAAGGGAGAGAAAATAAAGGAAAAGAAAATAGAAGAAACCAACAGGAAAACTGCTATAGGTACTTGTTATAGCAGTAGCACTTTTCTGAAAATGGGCTGCAACTAGTCAAACTAGCAGCACCGCAACCATAGAAATACGGTATAACTACCTGTGATAGCAGTAGCGCATTTGGGAGAAACACGCTATAGCTAAGTTAGCTATAATGCATTTACCTCAAACTCTCTGCTGCTATTCTGACTTAATGTGACGCCCCCGATTCAATCGTACATTAATCATGCACACAAATGTGTACGATCAAGATCAGGGACTCACGGAAAGATATCACAACACAACTCTAAAAGTAAAATAAGTCATACAAACATCATATTACAAGCCAGGGTCCTCGAGAGCTCGAATACAAGTCCTCGAACATAAACGAGTTAGTGGAAGCAACAATATCTTAGTATAGACATTAGTTAAACAAGATGCCATAAGATGGCTAGCACAAACTAGGATACAAATCGAAAGAGGCGCATGCCTCCTGCCTGGGATCCTCCCAAACTACTCCTAGTCGTCGCCAGCGGCCTGGACATAGTAGTAGGCACCTCCAGTGTAGTAGGAGTCGTCGTCGACGGTGGCGTCTGGCTCTGGGGCTCCAACGTCTTGTTGCGGCATCTGAGAAGAAGAGGAAAAAAAGGGGGAAAAGAGGGAGCAAAGAAACCGTGAGTACTCATCCAAAGTACACACAAGAAAGGATCTATACTACGTATGCATGGGTATATGTGTAAAGGGGCAATATCGGTGGATGAACTACAGAATGCCAGAATAAGAGGGGAATAGCTAGTCCTATCGAAGACTACGCTTCTGGTAGCCTCTGTCTTGCACCATGTAGAAGACAGTAGATTGAGGTTCTCCAAGTAGCATCGCATAGCATAATCCTACCCAACGATCCTCCCCTCATCTCCCTATGGAAAAGCGATCACCGGGTTGTCTCTGGAACTTATCTGGGTGTGTTTTATTAAGTATCCGGTTCAAGTTGTCATAAGGTCAAGGTACAACTCCGGGTCGTCCTTTTACCGAGGGACACGGCTATTCGAATAGATAAACTTCCCTGCAAGGGTGCACCACATTTCCCAACACACTCGATCCCTCTGGCTGGACACACTTTCCTGGATCATGCTCGGCCTCGGAAGATCAACATGCCGCTGCCCTACCTAGGCACAACAGAGAGGTCAGTACGCCGTCTAAATCCTATGCACGCAGGGGTCTGGGCCCATCGCCCATTGCACACCTGCATGTTGTGAGGGCGGCCGGAACCAGACCTAGCCTCCCTAAAACAAGAGCAGGCGTTCCAGTCCAATCCGGCGCGCGTCGCTCAGTCGCTAACGTTAAGAAGGCTTCGGCTGATACCACGACGTCGAGTGCCCATAACTGTTCCCGCGTAGTTGGTTAGTGCGTATAGGCCAGTGGCCAGACGCAGATCAAATACCAAGATCTTGTTAAGCGTCTTATTTTGAAGTAACCGCAGACACCGACCAGGGCCAGGCCCACCTCTCTCCTAGGTGGTCTCAACCTTCCCTGTCAGTCCGCCACAAAGATCCACACAGAGGGCGCCGGGACAAATATGATTTCAGCCCCCAATCCGTGAATCACACACGGGTACTCTACGAGCCGACCCAACTTTAGTCACCATCTGTATAGTATGTATGTATTTAAGTATATACCCGTGATCACCTCCCGAGTGATCACGGCCCGATAGTATAGCATGGCAGATGGACAAGAATGTAGGGCCACCGACGATAAACTAGCACCCTATACTAAGCATTTAGGATTGCAGGCATGGTATCAACAACTGTAGTAACAATGACAGGCTATGCAACAGAATAGGATTAACCAAACAGTAACATGCTACACCACTCTACTTCAAGCAGTAGAGGGAAGAATAGGCAATATCCGGTGATCAGGGGGCTTGCCTGGTTGCTCTGGCAAGAAGGACGAGTCGTCAACACTGTAGTCGATCTGGGGGTCGCCGACAGTCTCGGGGTCTACCGGAAAGAAGTGACGGAGGGGGAACATAATAAATAACAAAGATATCAAATCATCACAAAGCTTAACATGGCAATACATAGTTCTAGGTGTGACCTAACGCAGTAGTAGGAGTTATTGGCGAAGAGGGAAACCATCCGGGAAAGTTTTCCTGGTGTTTGACATTTTCGGACAGATGAACCGGAGGTGGATTGTTGCACGTTTGCTATGACAGGGATGAGTGGCGGACGGACATACTACGTATTCGGGTTCGTCTCATCGTTCTGAGAAACTTTCATGTACACAGTTTTAATAATAATCTAAAATTATTAATAATCGAAAATATTAATAAAAAGGCTCAGTGTACCCCGCTTTGTACCCAGCCAGTGGCTGACTGGCGGGTCCAGGTCAATGCACAGTTAGCAGTTGACCGTGGACTGGTCAAAGGTGAACAGTTTTCTGGGCCCCACGTGTAAGTGACTCAAGGCTAAAACATATATTTATTATTAATTCTTTATATTTTTTTAACCAATTCTTTTGTTTCACTTTTGTTTTATTTGGCCCGACCCCACTGGGCAGTGGCCCAGGCAGCCACTAGTGCGGCTGGGCTCGAGCACGCACAAGGGGCCTAGGCCATTGCCAGAGGCGAACGATAGGTGCCGGTGGCAGTGGGCGCTGGGCGGCCATGGAGTGCGGGGAGCGGCAGCGAGCGGGGCCATGGCGAGCGGCGCGGCAACAGGTGCGACATGAGCCCGTCCGGTGTGGCGGGGAGTACTAGGTGGAGGCGGGCACGAGCAGCCGCGGGCGAAGGCAGGTGCATGTGGGCGTGACCCTGCGCCAGCAGCGACAGGGGGCGAGCGGGGCGCCGTGGTGCACACTAGCGCACGCGCGGGCGACGCGAGGGAGGAGTGAAAGGGTGATAGGAGGGGGGGTTCTCACAGGGGATCTGCAGGGGGAAGGCA
>NW_021245614.1:0-1004 GCF_002162155.2 Triticum dicoccoides | reverse complement strand
GAAGACAACTAAAGCGGGACAACTCAAAGGAACATACGATTTTCTGAGTTGTGGATGCATAGATTAGTATGCCGAACCAAGTTCAACATGTTTCTTCCGGATAACCCATGCAGAGAGGTAGAACTGGCAGAGCCACAATATATAATGGAGAACTCATCAAGAGCACTCTGGTTGTGATCGTTCAGTTCAACGAGGAACTTCTGCCATAAGTAGTTCATGGTATTTGGAAGAAGAAGATACCACGGACTTCGAGGACTATCGCAAAGTTACTAATATCCTAAAGGATCTGGCAATTACTATCAACATGAAGTAAGTAGGGTGAATCTCGGGTTCAAGAACCAGGAATAGAATACCTACTACTAGGTAGCATCACGGGATGCTTTCGAGAATAAAGGCCAGAATCTTCACACTGAGAACACTAAACATTGCTAGATTACTAGGTGACTCCCTAAAACACCTAGGGTCATAATAATAGCTCCGATATATATGTCAAGGTAACAGAGTACCTCAACTCACTGATTAGTGTGGTTAATCTGGCCCAAAGGAACATTGAAACGGGAGGAAGGAATTTGCAAGTGCATCAGACTGTTTAGAGACCTGAGATGACTCGGACAGCATAACGGCTGTAAATGCTCAAAAAGATTTGAAACATGCTACAAAAATGGTGGCATAACCACTCAGAAGCACAATATCAAGGTTTGGAGATCAACAATTAACATACAGAAATAGTAGGAACTGAAATGAGACTTAAATCCAACAATCTATAAGTCTACGGATTAGTAACACGTGATCCTGATAGAAAGAGGAGAAAGCCTAGTTTCTTAACCCCGCAGGAAAGATAAGATGACTCAGATCAGAAGGCATAAGGTATAAGGAGTAAAAAGAGCCCTAAGTTCCATCCCACAATCAATTCCCTTACATAACTAAAGCATTTCTAGACACAACTTCGACCAGTTTGGCTTGATAATCCTACAGTCAGTCAAGCTCTGATACCAACGCTGTCA
>NW_021245613.1:0-1688 GCF_002162155.2 Triticum dicoccoides | reverse complement strand
TAATGGATGAATTTGCTTATCACCGGAAATGGAGGAGACCCATGGTAGAATGACACATTGGCGGTGCAAGCTGGGAACAAAATGCAAATGCTGGGAATGATTCTGGTAACTGGGGAAGAACCCAACAATAGAGAGTGAATTCACTGTTTGAGTAGGTCATAGCATTACCGAGGGGACTGAGAGCAAACCCAGCTAGTGCCGAGGATAACACGTAGCGCTTGTGCGTGCTCTCAAGAACTTGAGCAATTCCATAATCATCAAGGTTTTACCAACATCCGTGTCAAGGGTCCGGTAACACAACTTACTACCATGATGAATGGTGATGGAGGATGCAGATGCAAAGGAAGATAATACCTTCTCAGATTTCACCTTAGCGAGGCCAAGGAAATAAAATCTGGATGATCGACCGAGAGACATTTAGCACTCCGCTTCTAATGTTCTCCTTGATGTGCTAGGGTAACCCATTCATAGATATGGTTTGATATCTAGAACATTAAGTAAAGGTCGGACTTCGGGAGCAATAGAATCCATAAGAAACAGTTACGGAGGTAAATCCTATGAAATCCTTATGGGGAGGTGGCCAACTTCCTCAACAAGATACTACAATGATAGGTCTTCCGGCTGGGTGTGTTGGCCACGACATCCACTTTACCGGTTGTCGAGGGACCAATATTATAGTTCTTGGGAAATGTTCCAACCATCATATCTGTCTGAGATTCAGATCTGGTTGGTGTCAGGATATTCCAGACTCATCGAGTCTAGGAAGAAAAATGAAAGTTTGCAACACAAATCGACGAGATGACGTTGCGGGATTCATCAGGTATGAACTACGATAGCAAGCTCCAAAACATGAGTTGGTTCTGCTACAAACATGTGAACACGCTGCCTCAGACAAACATGATCACATGGTAGTCTTACAATAAAACACTACCGAGTTCTGGTTAGGAACCATCAGCGAGGATATCGAAGTTCTTTCATAAGTCCGGATTAGCTCTTATGAAGATACTCCTTCTCCTTGAACAAATCAGTCAGTGGCTTGGTGTGCTAGGATATACATATGGAATGAAGATGATCAGTCTAACAGACCATAGAATTCTTCGCACGTGCATGACCGACTTGGGATGATTCCAAAGGAGCAAAAACAAACTTTCTCGAATTCACGACGGCAGCTTACATCAAAATGCACGTGAATCAAAGGAAGTCACTCCTTTCATCAAACAAGTACTTCATGAGCTAGCATGAAGAAAACGCTTTCAAAAGTTTCCAACACTAACTTAATGTTCAACAACATCATGGAGGAGATAAGGATGTTGTCAATGGACTCAACAACAACTCATCGGAATTTCCATATCACTGGACTTCCACCATCGTGTGAACACGGTGATAGCATTGGTCAGACCCAAAAAATATAATGGTGTATGCTCGAGGGATCAACCACGAGGAAGACAACATTACGAACATCGTTGGTTCTGACTTGATTTGACGATAGCCCACACTCAAATCAAAGGATTGATAAGACGATAGGTCCAGCAACTGATCACAGGGACCAATCGATGAAGATATCATCTTTCTTCAACACACACTACACAAGAATATCCCTTTGGAACGAACTAAGTCAGGCAAGCTTTTATCTTCCAACTCTCCAAGTTGTTGTCTAGCTTAACCAACTAGCTCCGGGATATCCAACA
>NW_021245612.1:0-533 GCF_002162155.2 Triticum dicoccoides | reverse complement strand
GAATTAGTCCCGATGGACTAAAGAAATCCGTTACTCGTGGGTAAAGAGTACACCCTCTGCAGAGATTAAACCTATTCGAATAGCCGTGTCCATGGTTAAGGATTACAGTCTGGGATGGGTCAGGTGTCGGTCTTAGTGTCGGTCTTCGGAGGTGAAACGGTTAACCAGAAATGGAATTACTACTCGTGACTTGTGCTAACTATGATTATTATTATTGTTGACTAACCCGTGATATTATTGTTATTATCGAGTATCTCTGGGATGGTTCTACCTCAGGGATATTCATTATGATTGTTTATTTTAAAGCCCTTTATGTGGTGTCGCTCAGACGCCCGACTGTGGCATTTCTTTTAAAGCCCTTTATGTGGTGTCTCTCAGACGCCCGGCTGTGGCATTTCTTTTAAAGCCCTTTATGTAGTGTCGCTCAGACGTCCGACTGTGGCATTTCTTTTAAAAGCCCTTTATGTGGTGTCGCTCAGACGCCCGACTGTGGCATTTCTTTTAAAGCCCTTTATGTGGTGTCGCTCAGACGC
>NW_021245611.1:0-389 GCF_002162155.2 Triticum dicoccoides | reverse complement strand
TAAAGAGACTTTCCGGTAACGAGATTGAACTAGGTATTGAGATACCGACATTCGAATCTCGGGCAAGTAACATATCGATGACAAAGGGAACAACGTATGTTGTTATGAGGTTTGACCGATAAAGATCTTCGAAGAATATGTAGGAACCAATATGAGCATCCAGTTTCCGCTATTGGTTATTGACCGGAGACGTGTCTCGGTCATGTCTACATAGTTCTCGAACCCGTAGGGTCCACACGCTTAACGTTCGATGACGATTGGTATTATGAGTTTATGTGTTTTGATATACCGAAGGTAGTTCCGAGTCCCAGATGTGATCACGGACATGACGAGGAGTCTCGAAATGGTCGAGACATAAAGATTGATATATTGGAAGCCTATGTTTGGAC
>NW_021245610.1:0-733 GCF_002162155.2 Triticum dicoccoides | reverse complement strand
TGGAACATGTGGGAGCCAACATGGGTATCCAGATCCCGCTGTTGGTTATTGACCGGAGAACGTCTCGGTCATGTCTACGTGTCTCCCAAACCCGTAGGGTCTACACACTTAAGGTTCAATGACGCTAGGGTTATAAAGGAAGTTTGTATGTGGTTACCGAATGTTGTTCGGAGTCCTGGATGAGATCCCGGACGTCATGAGGAGTTCCGAAATGGTCCGGAGGTAAAGATTTATATATGGGAAGTCCTATTTTGGCCACCGGAAAATGTTCGGGATTTTTCGGTATTGTACCGGGAAGGTTCTAGAAGGTTCCGGAGTGGGGCCCACCTGCATGGGGGACCCACATGAACGTGGGTGGTGGGGTAAAGGCTCCACACCCCTGGTCAAGGCGCACCAAGATCCCCCCTTAGAAGGAATAAAATCATATCCCGAAGGGATAAGATCGAGATCCCTAAAAAAGGGGGATAACAATCGGTGGGGAAGGAAATGATGGGATTTCTTTCCTCCCACCTTTGACAACGCCCCAGTGGACTTGGAGGGCAAGAAACCAGCCCCCTCCACCCCTATATATAGTGGGGAGGCGCATGGGAGCTACACGCTTCCCCTGGCACAACCCTCCCCTCTCCCAAGTACTCCTCCTCTCCCGCGGTGCTTGGCGAAGCCCTGCAGGATTGCCACGCCCCTCCATCACCACCACGCCGTCGTGCTGCTGCTGGACGGAGTCTTCCCCAAC
>NW_021245609.1:0-1557 GCF_002162155.2 Triticum dicoccoides | reverse complement strand
AGGGCTCAATCAACTCCTACACATGCTAGTGGGTTTCATCTAGTTACTGTGGCAATGACAGGTCATGCAGAGGAAATGGGTTCAACTACCGTAGCACACAGCAGTTTGAATCGCGTTGTCTTAATGCAGTAAAAGAGAGCAGGAGCGAGAACATGGGATTGTATCGATATGATCAAATGGTTGGTTGCTTGCCTGATGGTTCGATGCACTGATACGGTTCTTCGTTAGGGTAATCACGGTACTCCTCGGAGGCAGAACCTGTCGCAAAGAACACCGACACACAACCATCACCAAACAATGTGTAACAATATGATGCATGCATGAAACATGGCAATATGAGTGTGTTGGGCTAATGCAACTAAAACCAGAAGGGTTTGAACAAATTTGAATCAAGGATTCAAATTTCAAATTCAAATATGGCCTTTTAAAGTGCTTTTCCTTGTTCTGCTTGAAACATCAATTTAACTTGTTTGATCATGCATGAAAATAGTAGAGATGGATAGATTGGATTTTTCTGATCATTTTTCATATATAATTTTTCCAATTTGGAGTTACAGAATAAAAGTTATGAATTTTTGAAGTTTAAATAATATTCTGGAATTTCCTGATTTAAATTAAATCCAGAAATTATAATATTGCGCCAGCATGACGTCAGCATGACGTCAGTGGTCAACTGCGGCTGGCTGGGGTCAAACCTGACGTGTGGGGCCCACACGTCAGTGACAGGGGGGTTAAACAGGGTTAGTTTAATCCTAATTAGGGGTTAGTGGCGCTGGGGCCCACTGGTCAGTGTCAGGGGGTTAACTAACAGTGGTTAGCGCTAATCCTAATTAGCTACAGGGCTGGGCCCACCTGTCAGGGACTCAGGGGGGTCCTGCCTTGGTCAAAGTGGGTCAAACCCACCGGCGACGTGACGCCGGCGAGGCCCGAGACGGCGGCGCGATGCGGGATCGCGCTACAGGGCACGAGCGAGGCCGTTCTTGGGCCCGTTGGAGAGCTCTTGCTCCCGCGCGTCGAACGGTGGTGGTGGCCGAGCCTGGGGTGGCCGGTACCGTCGACGGCGAGCTCGTGAGCGGCGGCCGGAGTTCGGGTGCGGTCGGAGTCGGCGTTGCAGGGTGTTTGGGGAGGCGTTGGTGCGTGATGCGTGCTCCTAGTGAGGCGTGGAGCACGATAGTGTGCTCGGTTGGGTGCTACGGTGACCGTGGCCACGACGGCGACATCGCCGGCGGCGTGGAGCTCTCGGCCAAGGTGGGGCTAAGGCCTAGAGGTCGAAAGAGACCAGGGGAGAAGGGGGAAACGACTCGGGGGCTCACCGCGGTTGCAGTGGGCGTCGAAACGGGCTCGGAGACGCGCTGGAGACGGTGAATTCGACGGCGATGATGGTCGGAGCCCGAAGAGGGGAATGGCGACGTGGCGGCGATGCAGGGCTTCCGGAGGCCCGTGGAGCGGTGGGGAAGAAGAGGGGGTTGTGGCGGAGCTTCTGAGCTAGTCGGGGGAGCGAGGGGTGGCCGGAGACGGCTGCTATGGCGAACGGCGGCGACGGTGGTGTTCGGCCGT
>NW_021245608.1:0-406 GCF_002162155.2 Triticum dicoccoides | reverse complement strand
TTTTGAACATATGGTTGTTCTATATCCATTCATGCCCTTGGTTGAAATTATGGAGTAGTCTAGCATGTCATTTTCGTGCTCTACTTTTGCTTCAAAATGTTTCCTGGCAGATTGTTTACATGTTATTCAATTTGGCCAAGCTTGCTATAGTTGATCCGTGCATGCTATGAACTTGTTCTTGCCTTGGTTGGTTACATAAACATGTCTTCTTGATGATGCTATGCTTATCTTGTCATGCAATGACTTGTGGTGAGTGAATCGAGCTTGTTAAGTAGTGTACTTGATGTTGCTGTTTTGTTAGGCTGAATCTGTTATTTCGTGATGCCATGTAAACCTGCTTCTACAAATCATTCTATGCATAATCTGGAGATGTTCTATAATCATGTTTTGATCTACATGTCATCCT
>NW_021245607.1:0-1136 GCF_002162155.2 Triticum dicoccoides | reverse complement strand
GCGATACGGATACGTAGATCTCCTACTATTGTAACCGACTCTATGTAACCCTAGCCCTCTCCGGTGTCTATATAAACCGGATGGCTCTAGTCCGTAGGACACAACAACAACCATTACAATCATACCATAGGCTAGCTTCTAGGGTTTAGCCTCCTTGATCTCGTGGTAGATCCACTCTTGTAAACATCCACAATATCAATATCAATCAAGCAGGACGTAGGGTTTTACCTCCATCAAGAGGGCCCGAACCTGGGTAAAACATCGTGTCCCTTGTCTCCTGTTACCATCCGCCTAGACGCACAGTTCGGGACCCCCTACCCGAGATCCGCCGGTTTTGACACCGACATTGGTGCTTTCATTGAGAGTTCCTCTGTGCCGTCACCGATAGGAAGGATGCCTCTTCCCGTCTTCAAGGACGGCACCTTCGCCGATGAAGCCTTGGCCGCCGGCCAAACTATCCGGCTAGGAGGTTTTCTTATGACCGCCTGTCCGGCCACCGCTTCAACGATGACCTCTCGTGTCATCGAGAGCAATCTTCACGTCAACTCGGAATTCGCCGAGCAGTTAGATCCAGCAGAGCTCTCATCTGTAAACGAACTCTTGGATCAGATCGCCGCCCTGGGAGTCGCTACAGACTACAGTCGGATCGGGCTTAAAACCGATCTGAGAGAGATTAACTCTCCCCAGGTTACCCACCACGTCACGGTGGTAGAGGAACATCGCGACGATCCTTCTCCCATATTGAAAACTAGTCGTGTCCGGGCTACCGAACCCTCCATGCCGGATTCCCGCGGAGGAGCGGATTCCGATCAAGCACTGAACATAAAGTCAGGCATCGGACCGGACCCGTTGGACAATGTTCCACTTTCCAAGCTTCCAAATTCGGAAACTTCTCGGCCCTTGAGCCTCGAGATGGGCAGGGTCCCGGGCTCAATTAGGCCCGCCCGTCCAGATATATGCGATTTATCTCTAATCCGGCAAGAGCCAGCCGAAACAGTACATCATTACTGGGCCAGATTCCTCCTGGTCATGGACCGGATAAAGGACTGCCGAGAGGAAAATGCAATCTCGATCTTTTGCAACAATTGCACGGACAGGGGAATCTTGAACGCCGTCAGCCATCGTGAAATCACGCG
>NW_021245606.1:0-1185 GCF_002162155.2 Triticum dicoccoides | reverse complement strand
TTCGTCCCGTGTCCGGATGGGACTTTCCTTGGCGTGGAAGGCAAGCTTGGCGATACGGATACGTAGATCTCCTACTATTGTAACCGACTCTATGTAACCCTAGCCCTCTCCGGTGTCTATATAAACCGGATGGCTCTAGTCCGTAGGACACAACAACAACCATTACAATCATACCATAGGCTAGCTTCTAGGGTTTAGCCTCCTTGATCTCGTGGTAGATCCACTCTTGTAAACATCCACAATATCAATATCAATCAAGCAGGACGTAGGGTTTTACCTCCATCAAGAGGGCCCGAACCTGGGTAAAACATCGTGTCCCTTGTCTCCTGTTACCATCCGCCTAGACGCACAGTTCGGGACCCCCTACCCGAGATCCGCCGGTTTTGACACCGACATTGGTGCTTTCATTGAGAGTTCCTTTGTGCCGTCACCGATAGGAAGGATGCCTCTTCCCGTCTTCAAGGACGGCACCTTCGCCGATGAAGCCTTGGCCGCCGGCCAAACTATCCGGCTAGGAGGTTTTCTTATGACCGCCTGTCCGGCCACCGCTTCAACGATGACCTCTCGTGTCATCGAGAGCAATCTTCACGTCAACTCGGAATTTGCCGAGCAGTTAGATCCAGCAGAGCTCTCATCTGTAAACGAACTCTTGGATCGGATCGCCGCCCTGGGAGTCGCTACAGACTACAGTCGGATCGGGCTTAAAACCGATCTGAGAGAGATTAACTCTCCCCAGGTTACCCACCACGTCACGGTGGTAGAGGAACATCGCGACGATCCTTCTCCCATATTGAAAACTAGTCGTGTCCGGGCTACCGAACCCTCCATGCCGGATTCCCGCGGAGGAGCGGATTCCGATCAAGCACTGAACATAAAGTCAGGCATCGGACCGGACCCGTTGGACAATGTTCCACTTTCCAAGCTTCCAAATTCGGAAACTTCTCGGCCCTTGAGCCTCGAGATGGGCAGGGTCCCGGGCTCAATTAGGCCCGCCCGTCCAGATATATGCGATTTATCTCTAATCCGGCAAGAGCCAGCCGAAACAGTACATCATTACTGGGCCAGATTCCTCCTGGTCATGGACCGGATAAAGGACTGCCGAGAGGAAAATGCAATCTCGATCTTTTGCAACAATTGCACGGACAGGGGAATCTTGAACGCCGTCAGCCATCGTGAAATCACGCG
>NW_021245605.1:0-960 GCF_002162155.2 Triticum dicoccoides | reverse complement strand
TTGCAGAGGCTGAGACGGATTCCTTCCCATTACCAAAGATCATGTCGTTTCTCAAATGCCAGGCTCTCCAGAAAATGAATATAATTTGGTCACACATAGTAGGGCTTAATTGGTCCAAAAGAATAAGAAACTAATCATCCCCAATATACTTAAGAGCCTCCTCCACAGGCAAGATCCAAATATCTCTCATGGCCATGCGCAACGCATATGCCTTAGGACACATGACTAGCGCATGAAAGGCACTTTCATCTTCCACTCCACCGATAGAACACGTACCAAGAGTGGTTTGGTGGTGGAGAACTCTGTTTACCTGGACAGCCAAACTATCGGTAGCGACACTGGAAAATGATAATTTTGACAGGTTATCATTGGTGGATTTGAAGAAGGAAGCGATGAGTATCTCCAGGCTTATATCTAGTCTTAAGATCTCCAAGATCAATCGCTCGGCCAATATGGTGGTATCTTAGTTAGTAGTGTTCCGCCCTGCGTGGTGAATTCTGTAATGAATGATTGTAGTAACTATGTTGGTTAATTAATATATGAGGTGGTTTTAAAAAAATGAAATTGATTAATCGTCTAGTTTGCTTTGTTAAGTAATATTTGGCATGAGAACTATATAATTTTCAGATTTTTTTATTTATTTATATTAAAATCATTTTGCAAACCTGGTTATATATGTTGTAATGAACTAAGTTGATGGACTACTTTATACAGTTTCATATTGTGAACTATGATTGTGTAGCTGGTCTACTTTATGGAGTTTCAGTAGTTAGTCTGCCTTATACTGGTGATGTGGCTTCTACTTATATGTTGGTAATTTTTCATGTGGATCTTGACGGTGATGATCATGTAGTATTTGCAAACTTTTTGATGAATACCAAGGGCATTGTTGGTTATGGGTGATGAACACTTTTTCTATAACCTTATCCAAAAGGGATTTTGGGAGAGAGAGAGAGAGAG
>NW_021245604.1:18280-25348 GCF_002162155.2 Triticum dicoccoides | reverse complement strand
TGGTGAGCTTTTTTCTCAAAATTGATGAACCTGTATTGAAATCCATGAACTTTTTTTCAAAATTGATGATCTTCTTTCAAAATCGATGGAGTTCTTTCAAACTTGATGAATTGTTTTTCAAATTTTTGAAATTTTACTCAAAACTGTAGAATTTTTTTTCAATTCGACGAACATTAACTCATGATTTTTTTTCCAAAATTTGATGATCTTTTTTAATTCTTGTGAACTTTTTTCAAAATTGATGAACTTTTTTCCAAATTTATGAACTAGTTTTCAAAACTGATGGACTTCTTTCAAAATCGATTAACTTTTCTGAATTCCCTTTCTCGAAAAGATAACGGTCAATAGGTCAATGGTAGACTGGTCAACCAGGACTGTCAATCCATGACTCAGCAAAGAGGTTGTTTTTATGGAACAAGCGAACCAAAGGTAAGAGCATCTCCAGCCGTTGGCCCCTCAGGCGGCTCGAAAAATCACCGTCTGGGGACGAACCGGTGCTAAAATCGGCCTGGGGGCGATCGGGTTCCCAGCCGACGCCCCCAGGGTCGGCCCCATGCGCCTGTTTTAAACTTTTTTGAACATTTATTTTACTAAAATTCGGCGAACGAGACAAATATTCGGCGAAACAGTACATTACTTCGACGAACTGAAATAGTTATTTACATAAATAGATAAAATACTTAGAAGAAAAAGGTCGCGACTATAGGCCGAATAACGCGCTGAGAGAGGCGAAGTCGCCACCGTCGCCGCTGCCGTCGTTGTCCTCGTCGTCCTTCTCCTCCTTCACGCGTCCGCCCCTGCTGGACCCCTGCTCGGGGTTGCCCTGGCGGACCGGTGGCGGCGCGTCATCGTCGCTGTCACCGTCGAGGACGACGACACCTCCCTCGTCGCGGCCACACCGCCGAGCGGCGAACTGCTCAAAGGCACTCCAGCTCCATCCGCGCCCAGTCTTCACGCGCCCACTTCAAGGCCGCCGCGTCATCGAGCCCTGGCTCCGTCTTCACGCTGATGAGACCTGGCTCCGTCTTCACGACGGCGAGCCTCAGCTCCGTCTTCGGGTTGGCGAAGCGGGGAGGAGCCGAGGAGGAGGCGCGCCCGCCATCGTTGATGACGATGCCGACGTTGCGGGTGCGCCGGCCGAGCGTGTCTCCGCGGGCTCGGCCTTGACGCCGAACAACGCCAACGACCCGGAGGAGTAGGAGGAGGAAGAAGATGATCCAGCCCTCCTCGGCATCCATTGGCCGCCGCTCCGGCGGGGGACCAGGGCGGCAGGGTACGTCAACAAAGGGTCGTTGCTGCCCTCGATGTGCTGGAGGACGGCGTGAGAGTGTGGCCGGGGGCGCCCCACCACAGGCGGCGGCCCTCGCTATTCTTGGTCCCCCGCACCACCGGCGTCCCATTGGTGGAGGCTAGCCGCTCCGCCTGCTGACGCTGGAAGTACGCCGCCCACGCCTTGTGGTTGTCGGCGGCATACTACGGGAGGGCCCACTGCTCCTCCGTCAGTGATGCCCGCACGCGGTCGACCTCGTCGGCGAAGTAGTCGGCGCACGCGGTGACGTCAGGTAGTGGGGGAATGGGAACGCCACCGGCGCTGAGCTTCCACCGCCCCGGCGCGTGCATGTCGGGAGGCGCCGGGATGTTGGCCTCGAACAACGGGTAGGCTTCCCACTTGTGCAACGAGCGGTGGCCGAAGCCATTGGCCGCTGCCCCATCGCCGGGGAACCTCTCGCCCATCGTCGCAGCTGGGTATGGGGAGAGAGGGGAGGAACGTCGATGGCAGCGGTGCACGGGTAGAGAGAGCTCGGCGGCTGTGGGCGGGGTGCGGCCACGGGCGAGGGGAGGCACTGCTTATATAGCGGCCGGGGGTGTGGTTTATAAAAGAAAACTACAAAACAATGGAAGTGAACTTCTGTCAAATTAATTGTTTATCTTTATAAAGTTTTTCTTGAAAACATGGATTCCGATAATTGCTATGAAGTGTTAAAAGAAGAATTTAAGACAATGTTTGGTGTGAGTTTATTGAATAATAAGAATGATTGCAACATTGTTAGTATGTCTTCTTTGAATATCCATGATGCTAATCATATGCAAAGCCATAAGCTTGGGGATGCTATGTTTGATGAAGATGATATTTTTAGCCCCCCTACTTTTCATGATAAAATTTACTATCATGAAAGCATGCCTCCTATTTATGATGATTACAATAATAATAATGGGTTTGAAAGAGTGTCAACTCTAGGTAGTAATGATCCACTATTTTGGAGAGTGTTGAATCTTATTGGAATAATGATAAAGGCGAATTTTGAGAGGTCATGACTTTATATAGTGTTGGATCCACTAAATTTGAAGATGTGTCAACTGATTATTATAAGAAAAAACTTGTTATATAGGATGATTATTGTGATGACATGTATATTAAAAAGAGTAATGATAACTATGAAACTTGTCATCATGATTTTAATGTTCAATTTGGTTATGTCAAACAAGTATGACATGATAGTTACTCTATTGAATTTGCTCCCGCAACTATTGATGAGAATAAATTTGCTTATGTGGAGAGTAATAAAAAAGTTATGCATGTCAGTCATGAAAAGAATGCTTTATGTGATAATTATATTGTTGAATTTGTTCACGATGCCACTGAAAAATATTATGAGAAAGGAAGATATGCTTATATATATTTTAACAACATCAAGTTTCCTCTCTTTATGTTGACAGTTTTGAAGTTACACTTGATTTGCCTTCCTATGGTAGTTACTTTATACTTCAGTGAATTGTTTTCTTACAATATTCCTATGCATAGGAAGTGGGTTAGGCTTAAATGTGTTTGATATATGATTCATGGTGGTATCTTTATGTTTCAATTCCTATTTTTATGTGAACACTATTAAAATCATCATGCCTAGCTAAAAGGCATTAAATAAAAGCGCTTGTTAGGAGACAACCCAATATTTATTCTTACAGTTTTTGGGTGTCTACATGATTAATTCTAGTCTAGTAATCATGTTTTGTATCTTTTCTTTCAATAAAGTGCTAAGTTAAACCTTTGGATGTTCCAAATTTCTTGTTTATTAGGTTCTCTGCAGAAACATGAACCTTGCGTCTAGTGTCTAATTTCATGATGTAGTGGAACATGATCAATTGCTAAAATATTTACACATAACTGACTAATATATATTTTTGCAGTGTGCTATTTTTTCAGATTTTTTGGAGTCACAGTAGTGCCCAAGTTGGATAAATTTTCTGTAGTGTCCTATGCATTGCGGCAACTTCGATCTCACGGAGATCCTATCAACCTTACGGCCCAATATTGCATCCTTCCATGGACGATTTTTGGGTCTCCTGCTTCACTTTCGGCGCCTGCGCAAGATTGATTTCCAACCCCTCATCGCAAGGCCGCTGGCAGGTTGCCTGGTTGGATTGGCAAGCACCTTAAGGCCTTGTACAATGCAAGGTGCTTACGAGAGGTGCTTTGAGAAATAAACCAGGCTTTCCTTAAGCGCCGGTGCTTATTTGTACAGGGTAGATGCTTAACTAGGCGTCTCTCCTGTAGAAATAGGCACCAATGCTTCAGAAAAACCCGATTTATTCTTTTAAGCACCTCTCTAAGCATCTAGCATTGTACAAGCCTAACAAGCATTTCTGGGTTGCCCTGGCTAAGTCGGTCCTCACCGCCATTAATTGCTAACGGAGTCAAAATAAACATATCGTCGGCATTTGTATTTAGTATACAAGGGCCACCTTCCGTAATCATCGTTATAAAGCCATAAATATGCATCAATTTGACTTCAGATTTTGGCCAAGCTGGGTTGCCTGGCTCATGTGCTTACCCCTACGTTCCCGATTGTTTGGCTAGGCGGTAAAGGGAGCACCTTTGTGATTGTTACTACCGGGTCATCCGAATTAGTACCTCAGACTGGGTAAAGCCGAAAGCTAGCATCTTAAAGAATCACATTGATCGGCAACGACGGAAATGAAAATTTTGGTTCATTAATACCATAGAGTTCGGGAACATTCCCTGAACTAAATCCTCAATATTTTGCTCCCATATTGATCGGATCTGAGGTTTCATGATCATGCTTAGCATGACAACCCAAAAAAAGGAACCGATAGCGGGACTATTTTCTTTGGAAGATATTTCTTACGTTAAAAAGTAATATAACATATCTCTCCGCGTAGCTTTGTTTATAAAACCGTATGGCCGGATTGCCTTGTTTGCCGTAAATCTTTGACCTCATAAAGGCTTTGTAAAGTAGGACAAACACTCCTCGGCTGCTGGTCGAAGAGATTGAAGCCGATAGTCGGTCAACAAAGTTTTGTACAATGCGGATCCGAGCATTAATGATGTCGAGTACTTGGATACATAGAATCATTACACATAATTTGTTATTTTACTTCGGAGATCGATCCTTAATTCGGCCACCTGTGCCCACATTAAGGCTTGGGGGCCACTGGGCTTTGTGCTTATCATTTATAATATTAAAGGGGCACATCGGTCCCCTGATCTGGTGTTGCCACCCGACCAGTGTCTCGGGGGATACTGCATTGCTTATTAAATGCAGAGAATTCAAAGTGCTCAGTATTCAACATTACCGAACTATGGGCAAACGCGTCTTCGGACAACAATAGGTACCATATGGACCTATCTGGCATCAAGCTAATATATTGTGGCAACTTCTCAATACCCTCTCTTAAGGGCCCTTTCACTGATCACTATTATCTCTAATATATTGCACTGCATTTTTATTCCTATGTATGCTGCCGAGCTAGGAGTTGATCCTCGGGCCGATTTCGCGCATCAACATGAGTCTCAGGGGCTACTAGGAACAACAGTTTCATGTTTTCCTTCAGGTGCATCTCGGGTTTTAGAATGATACACACCTTGAGGGCTACTGGATATACATATACTGGCTGTATACCTCGGCAGAGAATAAATTGCACCAGTTAAAAATATTCACAAAAAATCAGCCCGCGGTCGAGGTGGTGCACCACCTTGGAAGCAGTCCGGCATAAAGCTCGGGCTCAAGTGGCTCTCTCCATAGAGGGCATTTCCGGCATTAAGCACGGCTAAACTCCTTCAACTTTTTAGAACCAAGGTGATCTATGACACCTCAGATACAATCCGGCGTTGGAGCTCAGATACTGTCTGGTGTTGGAGCTCGGATACAACCCGACGTTGGTGCTAGGCTGCAAAAGATACCTCGAATACAGTCCGGCATTGGAGCTCGGACGCAAGAGGACACTGTCGTCCGGGAACAACTTCAAACCCAAGGTGTGGCATAAAAACAACAAGGCATTTATAAAGGCCGGAAACTTAAAGGGGCTCCTCAGATACCCGACATGTAAACTCTTCGGATGCACTTCGGTGATCCTCAAGATCGAAGATGAGAAGATTTGTTGAACCAGTTTTCAAGACCGACGATCGAAGATGAAGAACAGTTCGGAAGAATCGAGGAGCGTCCCCAACTTGAAGACCGGTTCAGGGGGCTACTGACGGTGTCCTGGACCAGGGGGTATTCACCACATCGTCTCCCGATCAGTTGGATTGGACCGAGGACCCCCATGGATGTATACTCCTGGGCCAATTCGGACAGCTGCCGCATACAAGGAAGATTCCACAAGACTTGGTGATCAAGACAAGGACTCCTCCCCCACCGGCGTATTCGGCTAGGACTCTTGTTATCCTAGGCCTCTGGTGCGTTATATAAACCAGGGCCAGGCTAGTCGATAGATCAAGATACAACAATCATAACCATAGGCTAGCTTCTAGGGTTTAGCCTCTACGATCTCGTGGTAGGTCAACTCTTGTAATACTCATATCATCAAGATCAATCAAGCAGGAAGTACGGCATTACCTCCATAGAGAGGGACCGAACCTGGGTAAACATTGTGTCCCCCGTCTCCTATTACCATTAGCCTTAGACGCACAGTTCGGGACCCTGTACCCGAGATCCGCCGGTTTTGACACCGACACGGTTCTCCACGTACGCTTGGCCGGTGCACCAGATGGACGTCTCCAATGCCTTCCTCATGGTCACCTTGACGAGCAGGTCTTCTGCCAGCAGCCCACCGGGTTTGTTGACCCGGCGCTTCCCGACCACGTGTGCATGCTTTCGCGGTCCTTGTACGGACTCAAGCAGGCTCCGCGCGCTTGGTACCAGCGCATAATGACGTTTCTCCACCAGCTTGGGTTCCACTCTACCCGCTCGGACGCCTCGCTCTTCGTCTACCATCAGGGCTCTGACATGGCCTACTTGCTGCTCTATGTCGACGACATCATCCTGACGGCATGTACGGCTGGTCTCCTCAGTCAGGTCACGGCTCATCTTCGCGCTGAGTTTGCCATCAAGGACTTGGGTCCTTTGCACTACTTCCTCGGTGTCGAGGTGGTGCTTCGTCCGGATGGCTTCTTCCTTCATCAGCGGAAGTACGCTCACGAGCTCCTGGAGCGCGCCGGCATGCTTAACTGCAAGCCCGCCACTACGCTTGTTGATACGAAGGCCAAGCTTTCTGCCATGAATGATTCTCCTGCTTCGGATGCTGCTTTCTATCGGTCTATCGTTGGTGCTCTCCAGTATCTCACTCTGACTCGACCGGAGATCCAGTATGCTGTGCAGCAGGTGTGCCTTCATATGCATGCTCCTCGAGACGTTCACTGGGCTGTCGTCAGGCAGATTCTCTGCTATATCTGTGGCACTATGGATCTTGGGGTCACGCTTCACTCCTCCGCCCACACCGTCCTCACCGCCTCTCCGATGCAGACTGGACGGGCTGCCCTAACACTCGTCGCTCCACTTCGGGCTATTGTGTCTACTTGGACCCTTACTTATCTCGTGGTCGTCCAAGCGGCAGCCTGCGGTCTCTCATTCCAGTGCTGAGGCTGAGTATCGTGCGGTGGCCAACGCGGTCGCCGAGTGTTCGTGGCTTCGCCAGCTGCTTCAAGAGCTCTCTTGCCCTGTTGACCGTGCCACGATGGTCTACTGCGACAACGTCTCGGGGGTCTACCTCTCCGCTAACCCAGTGCATCATCGACGGACCAAGCATATTGAGTTGGATATTCATTTTGTT
>NW_021245604.1:15124-18270 GCF_002162155.2 Triticum dicoccoides | reverse complement strand
GGGAACAGGTGGCCCTTGGCCATATTCGTGTTTTACACGTCCCTACTTCCCAACAATTAAGGGCTTGCCTACGGCGTCATTTGAGGAGTTCCGGTCCAGTCTTTGCGTCAGCCACAGTGCCGCTTCGACTGCGGGGGTGTTGAGTATATGTGTTATGTGCATATTATGTATTGGGCCCGCCTCCTAGTTCCTTGTATAGTTGAGGTCTGTGGCCCACCTTCATACATCATATATACGTGCCTATGCACGAAGAGCAATACATCGTGCAATCATAATCTATACAGTTATAACTTATGAAGAAATCTTACACTGCATTTTTTAACAGAACGAAAAGAGAAGAAAAAAGTTATAAAATCCTTTTCTTCTTCTTCAAGAAGTACAATGGTTGAATCAAACACGTTACGCTTACCTGGCGTAATGCTCAATCGTATTAACGAAAACCACCAAAACCCTTCCCCACTGTAGCTTCGCGCCATGGCCCTCCTCACCGCTGCCGCCAGGCGCGCCTCTGCCCAGCTACGCCCCAAGGCCGCCGCCGCGCCGTTCTCGTCGATCAGCCGCAGGTCTTATTCATCCTCCACCTCCTCGATCCGCTCCCTCCGCGCCGAGGCCGCCTCCTGCCGCGCCGAAGCCGCATCCTACCGAGCCGAGGCCGTCAGCTTCCGTGCCAAGGCCGACTCACTCCGCGCCGCCACGCACGACGGCGAGCTCCTCCGCATAATCAACTCCGCGATGCACTCCTACAACGGCAACCTGGTACGTGCGCGTACTTCCGCCGATCGATACCACGCTTCCAGTTCGCCAATCTACGACTAGCTAGCTAGTTCTGCTATCACTGCTTTAGTATCCATAGATTTCTGTGTTGCTGCTCCTGAACTCGGTAGAGATTGACCTACTTTTGGCTTTTGATTCTCCTGCTGTCCTGCCTTTAATTAGTTGTTGCCCTAATTTGGCTGGGGTGTGTGATTGTGTTTGCACGTCCTGCGTTTGTGCTCTGCAACCCTATACAAACAAAAACGTTTCTTTGATGATGTACTCCCTCTGTCCCAAAATTCTTGTCTTAGATTTGTCTAGATACATCCGTACAAATCTAAGACAAGAACGTATCTAGACAAATTTAAGACAAGAATTTTGGGACAGAGGGAGTACTAGGGAAAGATGGGAAAGTCTTTGTGAGACGCAGTTGTTTTTGTTTGGAGATGTTCGGTTTTGTGCCTTCACCATTGTAAGGTAATGTAGCTGTAGTTAATGTTGTCTACATTTTGCACAAGCTATCTCTTTGTTCTGATTTTTATATTACATCTAAATCTGCTGCGAACAACTTTCATGTTAGTTTTGGGAGCAATTGTCATTGTTGGTACCATGTTTTCTTTTTCATCTTAAAACAGGCTGAGGAGATTCCGAGTGAGTTTCCTTTCGAAATCAGCAAAATCGAGGAGCTTACCAGGACTGACGTTACTCTTACAAGATGTTTAAAGGGTGAGAAGATTGAGGTGTTGGTTTCTATTCCCAGACTTGCCAGTGATGAGGAGGACGACGATCTGCAGGAATCCTCAAACTCGTCATCATCATCTTCAGACGAAACCTCATCATCTTCAGACAACGAGACCTCATCATCTTCAGAAGACTCTTCATGGTATTCAGACGAAACCTCATCCTCTTCAGACAACGAGACCTCATCATCTTCGGACGAGTCCTCGTCTTCAGATGAGTCATCATCATCTTCGGAAGATGAAGCTAAGAACCGTACAGAAGAATACAACCTCCCTATTTGCAAAAAAATAGAACACAGCCTCCCTCTCATGGTCACTGTGTCGAAGCCTGATGGCTCAAGCATGAAATTTGCCTGTGACGCCTATCATGACGAGATCACCATCGATACCGTGTCTGTGAGGCAGCGACCATCAGGAGCTGAGGAAGGAGATAATAATGCATATGATGAGGGTCCTGATTTCAGGTAGGCAGATCCTTTGGACTTCGCTACCTTCGGCATTGATTTATCTCTGGTTATTAATTGCTCATACCATGTTGTGTGCAGTGATCTGGATAAGAACCTTCAGGAGGGACTCCACAAGTACCTGGAGGTCCGCGGGATCACTCCAAACAACATGAAGTTGCTGCACAAGTACATAATCAGCAAGGAATGGCAACATTATCAAGTCTGGTTGGCCAAGCTGCGGCATTTCGTCAGGAAAAATTAAGACCATCCATGAATGATCCATCCTCGGCATAAGACAACAGTTTGTTTGCACTTTCTTTTTCCTGAGCTCTGCGTGACATCCTCTATACGAGTGGATATCTGGATCATTTTTATTGTAACAACATTTTTGGCGACTAAGTAGAAACAATTTTCCTATTTTTGGTGGTGCTTCTTTATCTCTATGGATGTGCTATATATATGCCCAGTGTGTTCTCAGTCCCCAGCGTGCACCTGCTTCCTGGCTGAAGCATCAGTTTAGTTCTTCAATTATTTTTATTTTTGGAATGGGATGTTTAGTTCTTAATTAGTAAATATAACCATTATATGATTTTATTCACTACTCTATCTACTGTTTGTCTGGATGTTTCATGGAACAGTAGACGATGTTTTGTATGAAAGGTCACCGGGGGCTAAACCAGCCCACCTGAACATTCCATTAAGCTTCAAGCGGCAAAGTAGCTATTACCGTGTGTGGCGCACATGGTGGTTTCTCATGGCACTGTTTAAATCTGGAAGACTATCCACCAGCAACGAAATAGTTACCAAGCTACCTATGCTACAATTAGTATGGCAACTAAATATTTCAGTTTTCATGCCTGATAACTTCTTCTGTATAACTCAATAACTCCTATAGTGTTTAGTGATATCTTATGAAGTGGAAAAGGTCGTTCAAATATTATAAATGATTTTCAGTTTTCATACCGGATAGTTACTAAACAACTCAATTAACTCTTGTAGTTCTAAATAAAATGCAGAGAACCATCGCAATTATGTCCTCATTAGCAAAAAACCATCACTTTACAAAATGTTGCAGAATGCACCGCATCGAAAAATTGATAGTGGACCTTATGTGCATCAAGAGAGAGCACTAGCAACTGGCTCCCTCTCGCTGTGGACGCTGGAAACTCCATGTGCACGCGCTTCTGTCTTCGCCATGCCCGTGCGC
>NW_021245604.1:12754-14728 GCF_002162155.2 Triticum dicoccoides | reverse complement strand
CCGCCGACCAGAGCGCGCCCTCGGGTTGGAGCTCTGCTCCCTCGTCAAAGAACATCGCCCACGCACTGGATTCGAGGGAGCTCGATGTCGCGTCAATCTCCCACTTGTTGTAGATGCGAGCACACTGGTGCCCTCGACAGCCCTGTATGTGAGGCCGGCTGTGAAGACGATACCGGGGGTGGCGGCGCTGCGACACTCCTACAAAGGTGGCGATCCAGGGGGTGGCGGTGCAAGCTCCATGTCACCTGACAGCCCTGGATCGGGCTGTCTCCTGTGTTGCGTTCATCCTCTGTGTTTTTACAGGGTGTCTATGTGGCACATTTTTTTTCCAACTCAGCCTGACGGATGGGCTTGGCCGATTAGTGAGGTCAGCAATGCCCTTAGCATTTACTGTGTCTGTTTTTCCACCATCAGTTTTTCGGTGTGGTGCATTCTATCACGTTTTGTAAAGTGATGGTTTTTTGCCATGGTGCCACAATTGTGGTGGAATTGTAGACGATGTTGTACATGCCAGAACACATTGTGTTGGCCGCAATTTGAATAGTAGAGGCAAATGAGCAGCTATCAGATGATGAACATGACGAGCAGGCAGAACATCCGTGACAACGTAGTAATTCATCCCCGTTACAAAAATACGAAGAAATTTTGTCAAGTCCAGCACAAGAATTTCATCATATACCTCTGGGGTTTTTCGTGGAACTGTTTAATTTTGGAAGATTACTGCGTTATTTGCATTGGCCCCCTCCGCCATCCTAATCGAATGAGTCGTTCAATTCCAGTCCCTCTCCTACAGAACGTCAGGTGGTTATTGGTGTCCTAAAGAAATTACGAGGTTCTCGCAAAAAATATTACAAAGGAAATTTGTTATGTCTAGCACAAGAATTTGATAATATATTTCCAAGCTTTTTCATGGATTTCAGGAGATTACTGCGTTGCAATTTGCAAACAGAAAAGGAAGAGAAAACTAGCTCGAAGCTTTCAGGTTCGGAGCTGCCTGACAGGTGGGCCTAACCACCTCCTTCCTCCGACAACCTAAACCCCAACGTCTTCTTAAATTCTGGAAGTAGGAAGAGAGATATACATATACGTAGATCGAGGAGAAACCTTGTCCACGGCTTCGAGTCCGCAGCTGTCGCGCCATGGCCATCCTCGCCGCCGCCCGCCGGGCCTCCTCCCTTCTCCTCCTCCGCGCCTCCTGTGCACTGCTTCGCCCCGCTGCGTCTCCTTTGACGCCAAGGTCGCCTTGCTCATCCTCCTTCTTCGACAGCGCCAAGATCGCCTTGCTCAAAGCCGCGTTGGACTCCATCGACGCCGAGACCGGCTCCTCTGCCTCTGCCGCCGCACTGTACTCCCTGCGCGCCGCGGCTGACTCCCTCGGCGCTTCCACCTTTGACGACCATCTCGTCCGCGACATCGACTCCACGATCAAGTCATCCACCCGTCCCACCAAGGTACGTACATAGGCGGATCGATCTCTTCACTGATTGCGATGATGATCTCCGTTCCTTCTTCTTGTCCGTGCTGAACTGCAGTTCCATGTTTGAGATCGATTACTTTCGATTATTAGTGTAGTAACTAATCATGCATGAGAAACTGAGCGGGATCAATTTTTTTCCCGTCTTAAAGCAGATGCAGGAGGCCGAGGGTTTCTTGCCCTTCAAAATAGTAGGTGAAAATAAGTTGGGCAGTAGCAGCAGTACCTTTGCAATTACTCTTAGAAGAACTTATGAGGGTGAGCAGATTGAAATTCGGGCTTACACGTACAACTTACTCTACCATGATAACGGTAGTATCCACCTAAATGTCAGCGTCTCCAAGAGCAATGGCTCGGACCTTCTATTTTCCTGCTCTGCGTATGCCGATTATATCACCATCGATTCCATGAAGATGACGGGGCAGCTTGAATCGCATAATGGTTTCGAGTAAGTATTAAGTCTAAACCTAACTTAATTCATTGGTTTTTTCAAAAAAAAA
>NW_021245604.1:7740-11931 GCF_002162155.2 Triticum dicoccoides | reverse complement strand
TAATATGTGCTCTGCCGAGTTTCTTTCAAACTCGACAAAAACGGCGATTCTAGTAGTGCCACTCAGTATTTGCCGGTTACCGTGGTAACAAAAAATCTCGGTGGCCCACAAGATTGTTTGGGATTCGGTAGCCAAAACCCTGGGCCGCTGGGATTGACGCCGGGGCTCCATCGCAATGTTCACTGTTGGAATTGTAGATGATGTTTTATGCGACAAAAGACATTGTGCTGACCATTGTTTTCCCATCAAAGTATCTGCAATCTACCCTAAAAAAGAAGTATCTGCAATCTGAATATAGCAATAAAATGACGAAGACGCGGAGCACAAGGAAATTTGTTCTGTTACAAGAATTTCATAACGTATTTCAGAGGTTTCTCATGGAACTGTTTAATTTTGCTGCAATGCAATTTGTAAACAGAAACGTAATAGGAAACTAGCTGCAATACGGTCCTACTTCTTCAAGAAGCAAAAGTACATGGTCATATTCTGGAACGAAGTAGCAAGAAGAAAGATATACGTACGTAGGTCGAGAACGAAAGCCCCGAAACCTTCTTCACGGCTTCGAGTCTGCAACGCGCGCGTACGCCGCGCCATGGCCCTCCTCGCAGCCGCCCGCCGGGCCTCCTCCCTTCCCATCCTCCGCCGAGCCTCCTCCGCGCTGCTCCGTCCAGCGGCCTTGCCGGTGCCGGCGACCAGGTGGAGGTCGTCCTCCTCCATGCATCGACGCCGCCAAGACTGCCCTAACGAAAGCTGCGATGGACACCGTCCGCGCCGAGCATGGCTCCAGTAGTGCTTCCGCCGCCGCCGACTCCCTCAGCACCGCCACCTTTAACGTCCAGCTCCTCTACGGCATCGACTCCGCGATCAAGTCCTCAGAGCACCACCGTCTCACCAAGGTACGTGCAAGTACATATATACCCACTGATACGATGATGATCTCCGTTGAACTGCAGTTCCGTACATGTTTGGGGTCGATTGCTTTCGATTATTACTGGTCTCTATTTTTAATGGAGCAGTTGGTAGTCTCCGCCGATTAATTTTCGTCCCACCAAAGACGGTTAATTTTCGTCCTCAATCCCACCTCCCACAAACCAGCGATTCCCCCTTCTGCCCTCAAGACCGACAAAAAAAAACGGTATGTTACCACCAGGCCTGTTGTGAAACACTACGGTTCATCGACAGAAAATCGTCCTAAAAAAATCTACCACGGTTAAGCTACGAAAATTAGCCAGACGTTGCCCTCGAGCGACGAGCGAGCGAAGCCTTTGCCCTCGAGCGACGCCACACCACATCCTTCGCCCTCGCAGCCGCCGCCGATCCCCTCCCTCAAACGCCGCCGCCCGTCGCTGCCGCCCCCGCCACCTCCTATCGTGGGCAGGCGGGAGGAGCCCTGCCCGGCCATGGCGACACCGCCGGCGGCCTCCTCCTACCCCTCACCTTCTCTCCCTCTCCCAAGGGAGGGAAGGGAATGGACACTAGTAGAAAAACACCTAACAGTCCCGGTTTGTAAGGGCCTTTAGTCCCGGTTCATGAACCGGGACTAATGGGTCTTTATTAATACCTCCACCCATTAGTTCCGGTTCAAACACTTACCGGGACCAATGTGCCTCTACGTGGCCCTGTGCGCCGAGCCCAGTCAGGGGGCCTTTGGTCCCGGTTGGTGGCACCAACCGGGACCAAAAATCCATGTTTTTTTTAGAAAAGTGACTGCTTTAGGGGTTTTGGGGGTTATTTTTAGGTTGTTATTAGCTAGCTAATAGAGAGACGTGTCCTCTCTTATATCTTCATTGTTGGTTTACCAACGCTGCTGCTATATATGTTCATTTCACCCGCTGGTATAATAAATCATGCATGCTCGCATCATACATCATCATATATAATAACAAGTCCTACTAATCATGCATCATTATACAACTTCTACTCGTTATTAATAATAAGTCATACGATCATCATCCTCATAGTCATCGAACCCAACCCTACATAATTGTTCTTAGCACATGATCATCAGTATCAGGTAGGACCTAAACACCCTTAAGGTAAAATAGCATAAAATAATATAGACCCTGACTCTCCATTATGAAGAATGGCGATCATCCTGTCTCCAATTCTTGCCCTTCGCTACTTTTTGCTTTCAAGAAGCTCCTTACGACTGTCCATACATTTTTTCCATTCTTTGATTGTTATGTCTCCACTTCTTTTAGAAACCCGGTATGGACAGTTCAGATTTGTAGGAAGACCTGGTTGTATGTTCAAAACATGAAAGGCTATCGTGCGTATACATCAGATGAGGCACACAATCATTCGGGATTATCTGTTGAAAAACATAGTAATAACTTCGTAGTTAGCAATGATGTACTAGTTTTAGAAGTGTGCAAAAAGATGCATGGATGTCGTAATAGTAAAAAATCTTACCATGGTATCTATATGGTAGTTACCGTAGTTCAACACGTGCACTAGTGGCACATATTGACCATAATGTTGAGGAGTTTGATTGTAGATATTGTAATTCTCAAGATCAGTACAAAATGCGACCAAATGATTTTTCTCCTGATAAGTTAATCCGGAGCCTTCGGTGTAGTAGGTTCTGTCTATCATCTTCCGCACATTCTTTGAAGAATGAAAATAAACTGTCAATGGAAATAAGTTGTCAACTATTTTGAAATAAATAATATAAATTACTTAATAATTATGTTAAGCTCACATGGGGGAAGAATTGGAGGTGTATCCACAAGGACGAAAATCGAAGGTCTCTCTTGCGCGATTGTAGGATCACCAAGATCCATGGTGACAAGCATACCCTCATCAAAACCATACATCTTGCAAAGTGCTTCCCAGTTTTTGCAACCAAAATGGGTTACACTCTGAGTATTGTACAACTTTACTTGAAAATCCACACCATTATGGGTACTTATGATAATTTTTTTGGTTTTCATACTTTCATGGTCTTCAAAACCCATTCTCTCCAAGACATAGCGTCTTGCAAAGCATGGGATAAGCTAGTCGAATTGGAAAAGATGAAAAATACACGTTAAAATAGTTCAAGTCGTGCTTAATTACGAAAAAAAACTATTGTCGTCGTTGCGTACCGTATGAACAACGAAGGTCTCCTCGAGCTTAATGCTGAAGCGCTGATCTTTGTCCAGCTCAATGAACTTGTCGCACATACCTCGGTCGTCGTGGCACCAATCGCACTCCCCCGGGCGGTTTTCATCGTCCGAGTACGACATTTCCGGCCTAAGTTCATAATTCAAATATTAAATATATGTACTAAAAAACCTAAATTAGATCATTATTATTAATCACGGATTGACTATCGGTGATGGTACATAGCTCCTCCTTTCATTCCCGAGTGCATTATTACAACAAATTGTCTAGCACACGGGAATGAAGTATAAGCTACCCCCACGACGGCGTGGATGATGGAGGGGGCTCCTAGATTTCTGCATAGAGTGCTCTTCAATTTTAGCATTCAAAGTAGGAGTACTTTTCCAATATTTGCATTCAATAAGCAAAACCAAATCGTAAAATAAAGTAGTATTCAAATTAGCATGCATTCAATTATAACCAAAAGTACATCATCTCTTGTGTCCGTACATTGTCGAATACTCCTCGAATACTATCATACATATAGCATCGCTAATTAATACAGCTAGAACCGTAGCGCCCGACGGGTATCGTCGCGGGCGGTGGACACCCAAAGATAAGGAACGATCACAGGATCATAGCTCCATTGAGATCCCTGAAGAACCTGCCAGGTATTGTCGAACCTGCCCTCCAACGCAACCATATAGCGACGGACGTGCTCGTCCTCCTCGCTGACACGGTGACGTACCACCTCCGCGGTGTCCGGAAGCCTCGGCACCGTTACTGGCCCACGCGACCGCCACCAAACAAGGATCGGGTCAACAACGGGCTGCCTCCTCACCAACCTACGTCCCCAGAAGGTAGCACCTCCCAATACCAGCCCGGCGGAGCCCAGTCCCGAACATGGCCCTGATCAAGCAGGCCTCCACCGCCGAGTCTACGACGACGAGGATGCGGGATAGGCATCGCCGACGTCGATGCGGGAACTACGTACTTCTATATATAGTTAAATAAAGTAGTTTTACTAATTAAATCAACTATCTAGTTCAACTACTAAGCACTTACTATAAATAAATAAAGTAGTACTTACTAAAAACAAAGTAGCAC
>NW_021245604.1:6671-7186 GCF_002162155.2 Triticum dicoccoides | reverse complement strand
ACTTACTACAAACTACTTCTATATATAGTAAAATAAATTAGTTTATTAAATCAACTAGCTAGTTCAACTATATATGAAGCACTTACTATAAATAAATTAAAATATTACTTACTAAAAATAAACTAGTATTTTTCGAACTAACTAGTATTTTTCTAACTAATTATATTACCAAAAAAATAAACTAGTACTTACTAACACAATCTAAATATCACCAAAAAAATCTATTAACAATAATATCACCAAACATGCATATTCAACAATAATATCACCAAAAAAATCTATTAATAGAAAAAAAATCTAACACAATATGAACAAATTAATTACACAATCTAAATTAACATACTATGAACTACATATCTAAATTACTACACATCTAATCTAACAAAAAAATCTATAAACTACAAAAAAATCTAACAAAAATCATAAAAAGTTGCTCACGGCAAGGTCGACGGCGACGGCGAGGTGCGGCGCGGGGCGGCGACGGCGTCGGGGCGGCGCTGGCCGGGGCGGCGACG
>NW_021245604.1:0-1769 GCF_002162155.2 Triticum dicoccoides | reverse complement strand
GTTAGCAACTTGAACCTTTCATGCATGTGTGTCATTGATAAAATATGCATGTGTGTTGTTCATTGTTTAATTTCTATTGTTTATAGCTAGTTAGTTTAACAAATGCATGATGGTTAATTATATATTTTATATTATAATAATGCAGATGAATCGGCAATGGATGTACGGTAACCGACTCTCCCGCGAGTTCACTACGGGTTTGAAAGATTTCCTCGTAGTGGCTAATGCGAACAAGTAGAAGGGTTTTGTTATCTGTCCATGTGTTGAATGTAAGAATCAGAAGGGTTACTCTTCCTCAAGAGAAGTTCACCTGCACCTGCTTCGGCACGGTTTCATGCCAAGCTATAATTGTTGGACCAAGCATGGAGAAAGAGGGGTTATAATGGAAGAAGATGAAGAAGGGGATGATTTCATCGATGAAAGCTATCTTGCTCATTTCGGTGATACTTTCATGGAGGATGCTGAAGGTGAAGGGGAAGGTGAAGGGGAAGGTGAAGGTGAAGAAGAGGCACGTGATGAGACCGTTGATGATCTTGGTCGGACCATTGCTGATGCACGGAGACGCTGCGAAACTGAAAAGGAGAGGGAGAATGTGGATCGCATGTTAGAGGATCACAGAAAGTCGTTGTACCCTGGATGCGATGATGGTCTGAAAAAGCTGGGCTGCACACTGGATTTGCTGAAATGGAAGGCACAGGCAGGTGTAGCTGACTCGGCATTTGAAAACTTGCTGAAAATGTTGAAGAATATGTTTCCAAAGAATAACGAGTTGCCCGCCAGTACGTACGAAGCAAAGAAGGTTGTCTGCCCTCTAGGTTTAGAGGTTCTGAAGATACAGGCATGCATCAACGACTGCATCCTCTACCGCGGTGAATACGAGAATTTGAATGAATGCCCAGTATGCACTGCATTGCGTTATAAGATCAGAGGCGATGACCCTGGTGACGATGTTGAGGGCCAGAAACCCAGGAAGAGGGTTCCCGCCAAGGTGATGTGGTATGCTCCTATAATACCACGGTTGAAACGTCTGTTCAGGAACAAAGAGCATGCCAAGTTGTTGCGATGGCACAAAGAGGACCGTAAGTCGGACGGGGAGTTGAGACACACCGCAGATGGAACGCAATGGAGAAAGATCGACAGAGAGTTCAAAGATTTTGCAGCTGACGCAAGGAACATAAGATTTGGTCTAAGTACAGATGGCATGACTCCTTTTGGCGAGCAGAGCTCCAGCCATAGCACCTGGCCCATGACTCTATGCATCTACAACCTTCCTCCTTGGTTGTGCATGAAGCGGAAGTTCATTATGATGCCAGTGCTCATCCAAGGTCCGAAGCAACCCGGCAACGACATCGATGTGTACCTAAGGCCATTAGTTGATGAACTTTTACAGCTATGGGGCAGACCCGGTGTCCATGTGTGGGATGAGCACAAAAAAGAGGAATTTAACCTACGAGCGTTGCTTTTCGTAACCATCAACGATTGGCCTGCTCTTAGTAACCTTTCGGGACTGTCAAATAAGGGATACAATGCATGCACGCACTGCTTACATGAGACTGAAAGTGTACATTTGCCAAATTGTAAGAAGAACGTGTACCTTGGGCATCGTCGATTTCTTCCGAAAATTCATCCAGTAAGAAAGAAAGGCAAGCATTACAACGGCAAGGCAGATCACCGGCCGAAGCCTGCGGAACGCACTGGTGCTGAGGTATTTGATATGGTCAAGGATTTGAAAGTCATCTTTGGAAAGGGTCCTGGCGGACAATCAGTTC
>NW_021245603.1:0-2464 GCF_002162155.2 Triticum dicoccoides | reverse complement strand
GGCACCAGCAGCTACCCTACTCCGCTTTTTGGTGCGACAGGGGCTCCCTGGGAAGGTGCTGGGACCTCGCCGTGCCGACGACCTCCATCCTTCCCTTTTTTGCTGCAACCGGCGACCGGCCAAACACGAGGAGGTCCGAGGTGCCCATGCTACAACCATGGCCACGGGGAGGAGCTGCAACTGCGGTACTAGGAGAGTTGCAAACGACGTTTTCCCGTGCTACAACCATGGACACAAAAAACTACATCCAGTGGATAAAAATGCTTCAACCAGACAACGACATACAGGAAAAGTTACAACCGTATGACAAAAAGCTTCAACTCGCAAATGAAAAAGCTTCAACCAGAGATTGAGAAATCCTCCTCGACAACGGCCATTGTGTCTCTCTGTGTTTTCGCTGCAACCGTAGAGTAAAAAACTGCAACCCTTTGTAACAAAAGCTTCAAGCTTAGGTGAAAAAAGCTTCAATTGGCGCGGTGGAAAGCTTCAATCCGCGAGAAAATCTTCAACGGGCATAGAAAAAGCTTCAACCGATGAGATAAAAAGCTTCAACCTGACTGGCCAATGGCAGCGAGCGGCGACGTTGAGAGCTGCGTTAGCGGCACGACAGTGCAGCGACGATGGCGGCTGCTAGGTGCTGCAACGATAAGGGGTGTCGGTGTGCTTCAAGACGGCACCATTTTTTGCTACGAGGGGCAACGAGCTTTCTGCTGGACTGGGGGGAGAGTACGGATGCTGCGACGGTGACCGACGGCGACGGGGACGGAGAGCGCATCCAGCAGCGTGGGACTAGGGGGGAGGGGGTCCAGGTGAGGGGGCTAGTCGCCGGCGGCAGGAGCGGCTGAGGTGGGGGCACGGTCAGGAAGAAGAAGAGGAAGAAGAATTCAACGCAGAGGAAGGGGGCGCGAGGAACAGATCTGACGGCTCAAGCTCGCGGATCGGATGGTTCGGGCGCGACCGGCCGAACTGTTTCGGCCGGCTCGCCGGCGCCTTAATTAATAGATTGAACTTCGGAACGTACAATTACCCAGGCAACACTCTTGTTCTTTGGATAATTGATGTATGTGCAAGAGGGCAAAATGAGAACCTCCCACTTTACTTGATTACAGACTCTGACACGTACCCGCAAAGAAAAAAAGACTCTGACACGCATTCTTACAACCGATCGTAGTTACACATACATATCTATCCATCTCAGTGCCACTGCTCACCAATCTTTAAAATTTTCAGCTACCTTTGTCACGCTCGCTTTGCCATCTCCATCCTTCTATCTATAAATTGTTAGTCTAGCCTCACTATGTCCCCTCGTCACAATACCGCTCCGTCTTTAGTTTCGCTAACTCATTGGCATAACCATTCGTGAGGTCCATTGAAATAGGAGGCACCGGGACATACAAAATAAGGTGAAAATAACATCCCGGCGGAGTTTCAGAGTGCATGCGAGTGGCCGTGCTTTCCCGTGTCTATGAGTGAGGAGCTCCAAGTGCAGGCCAGAGCAAGATGGTCGTTACCTGGTGCACATGCACCCGGATCATAAGAGAGAATGGTAGTGATTAGGCTTGGAAATTGTTACATAGTGCACCAGGTTCGTAGAAATTCAGCTACAATCCTGCAATACAGGGAACACTCCTTGTTTCCGCTGCCGTCGGCCTGCTTGTACATGGGCTGGTGAGGGTGGCGCACGAGTTGGTTGTAGCCCGACTGCCCGAGGGAGCTCGCACGTAATACTAACACCTGGAATCCATATGCATCTACGTATCTAGTATCTACCCATGTGCGTCGGTGGTTCTTAGGGCCTGTTCGGAGTCTCGCCGCTCCGCACGACTCCGCTCCCGGAGCGGCCCGAGCTTCTGTTGAAAATACGGAGTGGAGAAAGAGATGCTCCGGAGATTCTTGTATTTCTTGGAGCGGTGGATTGACGAACAGGCCTTTAACATAAAAGTCAATGCGTGTTGAACTACGAAAATCTAGCAATCTCTGGGTCTCCCTCAACAATATAAAATCCATCAACTTGCGCTTTGTGAAGCCGCGGTTCAGGTAGGCGACCATCCTCTTCCTAGCTTGTTTGATACTGATCGTTAGACTTCGATAATTTGCAATCAAAGTGTTATTTGGCCATACAAACCGCCTTTGATTCTCACGTCACATGTGCTGTAAAATTCAAGGTGTACTATCAGTGATATGAATCGTTTTCTTGAGAGGCTCTAGGGGAGCCTAACCCTAGCCAAAACTCCATCTCCTTCCCCTCTCGCCGCCACCATGGTGTGAACGCCGGCGGCAACCAGGAGGCTGCTGATCGTGGGGACTGCAGGGAGGTTCGGTGGATTATAGTATAGTGGGTCGGCGACGGGATGTATGGGCGAGTTGTGGTGTCAGGCAGGCAATGCTTAACAGTGGCGTTGGTGTTGCTGCAAGGCGTTCTTTAACAACGGCTTGGTCTGGCTAGGTCAACATCAATCTCGGA
>NW_021245602.1:0-937 GCF_002162155.2 Triticum dicoccoides | reverse complement strand
TAGTCGAAGAGATTTTCGTTCTCGGTCCTGTATTTCTACACAATATGTTCCCCTTCGAGAGGTTCATGGGAGTATTAAAGAAATATGTTCGTAACCGTGCTAGGCCAGAAGGAAGCATCGCCAAGGGCTATGGAAATGAGGAGGTAATTGACTTTTGTGTTGACTTTGTTCCTGACCTTAAGCCGATTGGTCTTCCTCGATCGCGGCACGAGGGGAGACTAAGTGGAAAAGGCACGATCGGAAGGAAATCAACGATATGTATGGACGGCCATTCTCTGACTGAAGCACACCACACTGTACTGACCAATTCCAGCTTGGTGGCTCCGTACTTTGAGAAACACAAGAATATTTTACGCTCGGACAACCCGGGGAAGCCTGAATCCTGGATTAGGAAGGCCCACATGGAGACTTTCGGCAGTTGGTTGAGAAAACATTTAATGAATGACAATGATGTTGTAGATCAGCTGTACATGTTGTGTAAGACACCTTCTTCGACTATAACGACTTTCCAAGGGTACGAGATAAATGGGAATACATTTTACACGATCGCCCAAGATAAAAAGAGCACCAACCAAAACAGTGGTGTCCGCTTTGATGCAGCAACCGAGAATGGGCAAAAGGTCACATATTATGGTTACATAGAGGAGATATGGGAACTTGACTATGGACCCTCCTTTAAGGTCCCTTTGTTCCGTTGCAAATGGTTCAAGCTAACAGGAGGTGGGGTAAAGGTGGACCAGCAATACGGAATGACAATGGTGGATTTCAACAATCTTGGTTACCTTGACGAACCATTCGTCCTAGCGAAAGATGTCGCTCAGGTTTTCTATGTGAAGGACATGAGTAGCAAACCGAGGAAACGGAAAGATAAGAAAACGATCAGTACATCATGCGATGATCCAAAGCGCCACATTGTTCTTTCAGGGAAAAGAAACAT
>NW_021245601.1:0-976 GCF_002162155.2 Triticum dicoccoides | reverse complement strand
AACTCGGAGGTGCCGTGCGTTCGGTACTTGATCGGTCGGATCGTGAAGACGTACGACTACATTAACCGCGTTGTGCTAACGCTTCCGCTTTCGGTCTATGAGGGTACGTGGACAACACTCTCCCCTCTCGTTGCTATGCATCACCATGATCTTGCGTGTGCGTAGGAAGTTTTTTGAAATTACTACGTTCCCCAACATCTCTAGGGCCTGAAGGGTATGCCATGAACCTAGTTGAGTTCCTCGAAACTTGGACCAACCATACTGGTAGGAGGAGATGCCTCTTTTGGTTAGTGTTCGTCGTGATGACATAGATCCTTTGAACGACACATAACAAGATGGTTATCGAGCAGTTGTATGTGTGATGGGCCATTGATTCTATATTCAAAATTTCCGGCCTTTTTGCAGCTCTGGCACTTGCTCCTAGACAGCAAAACTGGGATCAGCTTGGCGGCATGACGGGCACTATGACTACGGTAGGGCGCCGTCTTGCTCCCCCCTGCTGGCCACCGATCTACCATCCGATTGATGATGTTAAGGCATGTTTGTGTTGTGGCATCAATCGACTTATATTTACTTTTCATGTACTTGAACCTATTGCATGGATTTGGTGGTTGCTTTAACAATAAAGTGGGCAAAAGGCTGTTTCGACGGAAAAGACTCATGAATTCTCACTCTAATCGGTGGTACGCAAGACAATGTATCAAACCATTCTTGAGAATCGGAAGTCACTTCGATGTAGGGACTATACTACTTTACCAAGTAATGGTATCAAATCAATGTAAAAAAAGGACAAACCCAACAACCAACTTGGGTATGCATAGATATACCATTGCCATATTCATCCAAGTAGCTTCAAGTTCGACGATCTACCGATATCAAATAGGTTGGTTGTGGGTGCGAAAGACAAAAGAGGTCATAGCTCACAGAGATGACGGGACAGAAGGATGGGAATACAATCGTACAAAACTGAAAGGAA
>NW_021245600.1:0-1541 GCF_002162155.2 Triticum dicoccoides | reverse complement strand
GGACGAGAACTCGTCTGTTACGCGGTTACTTAATTTTTTTAAACTTATTTGAACTCTAGACTTTTTTGCATTCAGTATGCAGCATTCAAAGCGACGTCATCAATTTCCAACACGTTCTGACATCATTTTCTCTTTTTTAGTCATTTACCAATTTGTTTAGAGAGCTAAATGACCGTGAAATTGAAAATCACTACAAAATGAACTCTAAAAATGTTGAAACATGACATGGTGTCATCATTTAACCCACATAGAATGTGCAAAAGTGTAGAGAGTGTTACGGCAAAAACTGGCCGCACTTCGTGTACAAACTGGACAATCTCTTTCGGAGTATCAGGGTTTCGGACAAGAACTCGTCTGTTACGCAGTTACTTCATTTTTTAGAACCTATTTGAACTCCAGACTTTTTTTTGAATTCCGTGCGTACCATTCAAAGCAACATCATCAACTTTCAACCCTTTCTGGCATCATTTGCTCTTTTTTAGTCATTTATCGATTTGTTTAGAGAGCTAAATGACCGTGAAATTGAAAATCACTACAAAATGAACTCTAAAAATATTGAAACTTGACATGGTATCATCATTTCACCCGCATAGCATGTGCGAAAGAGTAGAGAGGGTCACGGCAAAAACTAGACGCACTTCGTGTACAAACTGGACAATCTGTTTCGGAGTATCAGGTTTTCGGACGAGAACTCGTCTGTTATGCGGTTACTTCATTTTTTAAAACTTATTTGAACTCCAGACTTTTTTGGTTTTCCATACACAGCATTCAAAGCGACGTCATCAACTTTCAACCCTTTCGGACATCATTTGCTCTTTTTCAGTCATTTTCCGATTTGTTTAGAGAGCTAAATGACCGTGAAATTGAAAATCACTACAAAATGAACTCTAAAAATGTTGAAACTTGGCATGGTATCATCATTTAACCCGCATGGCATGTGCTAAAGAGTAGAGAGGGTTACGGCAAAAACTGGACGCACTTCGTGTAGAAACTGGACAATCTCTTTCAGAGTATCAGGGTTTCGGACGAGAACTCGTCTGTTATGCGGTTACTTCAATTCTTAAAACTTATTTGAACTCTAGACTTTTTTTGCATTCCGTACGTACAATTCAAAGCGACGTCAACTTTCAACCCTTTCTGACATCATTTTCTCTTTTTCAATCATTTACCGATTTGTTTAGAGAGCTCAATGACCGTGAAATTGAAAATCACTACAAAATGAACTCTGAAAATGTTGAAACTTGGCATGGTATCATCATTTCACCCACATAGCATGTGCAAAAGAGTATAGAGTGTTACGGCAAAAACTGGACTCACTTCGTGTACAAACTGGACAATCTCTTTCGGAGTATCAGGGTTTCGGATGAGAACTCGTCTGTTACGCGGCTACTTCATTTTTTAAAACTTATTTCAACTCCAGACTTTTTTTGCATTCTGTACGTAACATTCAAAGCGACGTCATCAACTTTCAACCCTTTCTGACATCATTTGCTCTTTTTAGTCATTTACCGATTTGTTAAGAGAGCTAAATGATCGTGAAA
>NW_021245599.1:0-479 GCF_002162155.2 Triticum dicoccoides | reverse complement strand
GCCCGCTAGCCCAGTAGGCCCAACAGGGCAGAGTAGCAGAGTTAGGCCCAGAAGGCCTGCATTAGAGAGGAGCTCAATGCAGTGCCCATCCGGGGCTTAGAAATGGCCTCGGCGCTCCTCGACTAGCGAGGTGGGACTAAACTTGCGCACCGCCTGAAGCCAGCGCACCTTCTTTAGTATCTGGTGGTGGCTCCAACCGGTACTAAAGGGGGGGGGGGCTTTAGTACCGGCTATAGCCACCACCCGGTACTAAAGGGGGTGCGCATCCCGCCGCTTCGCCTGGCCAAAACAGACCTTTAGTACTGGTTGGTCGCTCCAACCGGTACTAAAGGCCCCTCCTATATAAACAACACTTATGAAAATTTCAGTTCAGTTCCATCTCACTTCTCCTCTCTGCTTCGACATCGCAACCGCCCCATCCCGCGCTGTCGCCGTCCGCGTCGTCGCCGCCCCCGTCCCCGTCGACGCCGCCGCCCGTC
>NW_021245598.1:0-1177 GCF_002162155.2 Triticum dicoccoides | reverse complement strand
TCAACAGGCACCTCGGCAGGCTCGCTGAATGGGGTCAGCGTGAGGGTCGCCACGAAATGCATGTCGACTTCGAGGGTCGACTCGCCGACTTTGAAAGAGCAAACCTAGTCGCGCTACAACACATAGACGTGGTCGATCCTTGGGTGGTAGAGCACAAAACCTTTATTGAGAAGACGTACAATGACCGAGGCCAACAGAGGACGGATGGAGATATAATCAAAGAGCACAACTCATGTTTCACGCATTGGTTCAAGCAGAGCTTCTGTAGTACCCTTTACATGAGGATTCTTCCACGGAAGAACAACTCATATTCGCCTTGTCACAGGGCGTCGAGCACAACCTGATGACCTATGAGGCGTACGATATCAACGGCTACACATTCTACACCGAGGACAAGGACATGAAGAGCGATGGTTATCAAAACTCCGGGGTAACGATGGAATCCTACACTGGTAACGACAAGGACAGATACTACGGAAGGATCGAGGAGATCTAGGAGCTGAGCTACGCTAGAGAGAAGGTGCCGATGTTCCGTGTCAGATGGGCCAAGAGCATCCTAAAAGAAGACCGGTATTTCACCACCATGGTTATACCTGAAGCCAAATCGAAGACCGCGGGCGCAAACGTCACCGCGAAAAATGAGCCATGGGTATTGGCTTCCCAAGTGGACCAATGCTTGTTCCTTACCGACCCATCAAAGCCCAGTCATGTTGTCGTGAGGAGAGGCAAAAGGAAGATCATCGGAATGGATGGAGTAGCAGATGAGCAAGACTTCGACAAGTACGGCGACCCGAAGATCGAACATGACGATGACGATGGAGTAGCAGCATACACCACAAGAAGAAGCAGGACCACCCTACCTAAAGGACGTCCATTCAAGAGAAGAACTCCATTTACGAAAAATAAGGGCAAGAAGATTGTGAACAGAGAGCTAGCTAAGATCGATTGTGTTTAAATTATAGCCTTCATTTCTCGATTGTATTTCATGGGCACTTTTTGAACTCATGAATGTTTTTAAATTTCATGGACACTCGATCTCGATCCCCCTCCATCTCGATCGCTATCCCACCTCGCCAGATCTCGATCCCCCTCCGACGACCCACTTCACCCTCCCCCACACCCTCCCCGGCCCGCTCCACCGTCACAAATAAATGCATCTAAAATTGCAAAAAAAAAA
>NW_021245597.1:0-414 GCF_002162155.2 Triticum dicoccoides | reverse complement strand
GCCGTACTTGTCGAAGTCTTGCTCATCTGCTACTCCATCCATTCCGATGATCTTCCTTTTGCCTCTCCTCACGACAACATGACTGGGCTTTGATGGGTCGGTAAGGAACAAGCATTGGTCCACTTGGGAAGCCAATACCCATGGCTCATTTTTCGCGGTGACGTTTGCGCCCGCGGTCTTCGATTTGGCTTCAGGTATAACCATGGTGGTGAAATACCGGTCTTCTTTTAGGATGCTCTTGGCCCATCTGACACGGAACATCGGCACCTTCTCTCTAGCGTAGCTCAGCTCCTAGATCTCCTCGATCCTTCCGTAGTATCTGTCCTTGTCGTTACCAGTGTAGGATTCCATCGTTACCCCGGAGTTTTGATAACCATCGCTCTTCATGTCCTTGTCCTCGGTGTAGAATGTGTA
>NW_021245596.1:0-1099 GCF_002162155.2 Triticum dicoccoides | reverse complement strand
GAGAATCAACGTGACCGAAAGATAAAATTCTTACGATCAGATCGTGGAGGAGAATACTTAAGTCACGAATTTGGTACACACTTAAAGAAATGTGGAATCGTTTCACAGCTCACGCCGCCTGGAACACCTCAGCGAAACGGTGTGTCCGAACGTCGTAATTGCACTCTATTGGATATGGTGCGGTCTATGATGTCTCTTACCGATTTACCGCTATCATTTTGGGGATACGCTCTAGAGACAGCTACATTCACTTTAAATAGGGCACCGTCTAAATCCGTTGAGACGACACCGTATGAATTATGGTTTGGAAAGAAACCTAAGCTGTCGTTTCTAAAAGTTTGGGGATGCGAAGCTTATGTCAAGAAACTTCAACCTGAAAAGCTCGAACCCAAGTCGGAAAAATGCGTATTCATAGGATACCCTAAGGAAACTGTAGGGTATACCTTCTACTTAAGATCCGAAGGCAAGATCTTTGTTGCCAAGAACCGATGCTTTCTGGAAAAAGAGTTTCTCTCGAAAGAAGTAAGTGGGAGGAAAGTAGAACTCGATGAAGTACTACCTCTTGAGCGGGATAGTGACGCAGCACAGGAAACCGTTCCTGTGATGCCCACACCAACTGAAGAGGAAAACCATGATAATGATCAAGGTACTTCGGATCAAGTTACTTCTGAACTTCGTAGGTCCACAAGGACACGTTCCGCACCAGAGTGGTACGGCAACCCTGTCCTGGAAATCATGTTGTTAGACAACAATGAACCTTCGAACTATGAAGAAGCAATGGCGGGCCCGGATTCCAACAAATGGCTTGAAGCCATGAAATCCGAGATAGAATCCATGTATGAAAACAAAGTATGGACTTTGACAGACTTGCCCGATGATCGGCGAGCGATAGAAAACAAATGGATCTTTAAGAAGAAGACGGACGCGGATGGTAATGTTACCATCTATAAAGCTCGACTTGTCGCTAAGGGTTATCGACAGGTTCAAGGGATTGACTACGATGAGACATTCTCTCCCGTAGCGAAGCTAAAGTCCGTCCGAATCATGTTAGCAATTGCCGCATACTATGATTATGAGATATGGCAGATGGACGTCAAAA
>NW_021245595.1:0-408 GCF_002162155.2 Triticum dicoccoides | reverse complement strand
AGACTACATTGAGGGCCTGCATAATTTCCTCAAAGTGGCTAAGGCAAACAAGCAGAATGGTTTTATGTATTGTCCACATAGTTTTTGTGGGAATACGAAGGATCCCTCTTCCTTGAAAACCCTTCAGATCCACCTTCTTGAGAAGGGTTTCATGCCACACTATAATTTTGGATCAAGCACGGAGAAAGAGGGTTATGATGGAAGACAACGAAGAAGAAGAGGATGATGACAACTATCCTATGTTCCCTGAATACGGTGATACTGCAACGGTGGAAGCTGAGGATTAAGAGGCACAGACGATGTGCCCGATGATGATCTTTGCCGGGTCGTTATTGATGCACAGAGAGAATGTGAAAGTGAAAGGGAGAAGTTGAAGTTCGATCGCATGTTAGAGGATCACATAAAAAT
>NW_021245594.1:0-1754 GCF_002162155.2 Triticum dicoccoides | reverse complement strand
CGGGAACCAACCCAGGCTCAAGCGGCGACTATGGCCTTTGGATGTGTAGAAGTCTTACCTATGCATTTGTTCTCACCAAGATGAAGGGAACTGCATAGTGTTGTCCATATGAAAAAACCAAGTCAATGTGATTAATCAAGTACATTCACAAGCAGTCTGGTATAAAACTGACCTTCCTGTTATCATGTAGATGCTTATTATTTCATTTTGCCTTACTATAAAGATGCATATTGATGATCTTATAGATGTTGTTATTCATATGAAAAGGCACAAAAATAGTGTAGATAGTAGTACTGCAAATCTTGGAGTTGTTGCTATGCTGAAGCTAATATTCCGAACCTGGGGTGACAAGATATAGGATCTTTGCTGGTTGCAACAAGCCCCATTTGAGAGGTCCATCATATTGGTGAAGGAAAATTGATAGCTCATTGCTCAGGTCTTATCCTTTTTAGAAGATAGTCAGCGATGTTGGTACAATAAATTCAGTGATGGCATATTTATGAAAAAAAAACATCATGACAACTAGCCATTGGTAAGTCTATGTGCTCTATTATTTTGCTCCTACTAGGCATCAAGGTCAGTAAAATATCTTCATGCTTCTCCAATCATACTAGATTTACTAAAAGATTAAGTCGACATTATTTCTTTCACTTTTTTGTATAATCCATTGTGCACACAATAGTGGGTCGGATGATTGATTTCACTGGAATTTGCGCGTACTTAAGTCATGGCTGATGCAAAGTTAATTTACAAATTTCTTTTGTTGCTATTCAGTACTTCATAAGTCTATTTTGCGTAATTGATTGAATGGATTTTCTTTTGTGGTTTCATATGATGAGTTTGTCAAGATCCGGATTAAGTATACACATGTGGTATTTGGTATCACCTGCTATTAAATAACATTCATGCATCAAATGTAGTGATATTGATTCATTTCTTAATACTTCATCAATTTGGCAAATGTCAGAGATAATTGAAGGTGGTATATATGTCCGCTATATAACCACTACGACACAAATATACTATTAGAGATGTGTTCTCCAAGTGACAAAAGACATCTTGATACAACATAGGAGGCTTAGAATTATTTCTAAGAAGATTAATCGTGCTTTGCACGTGCAAACTTACTATTAGTTAATAAGATCAGATGCGTGTTAATCACTAATACTCTCCAAACGTGCATCTGCTTTCAGTGCTCGCTGCTACCAAGATACTGGAAGACGGGTGCACCAAATATATACGCATGGATATATTTGATATATGAGAACAAAGGTACAACAGAAGGGTCGCACCACGTCGGTCTTATCAAAGTATCACTAGGATTCAAAGTTATTCTCACATAATTATGATGGCACACATTATCTTTTCCTTATCAAAGGGAGTCCAAACTACTGTGCGAGGCGACCAAATCAGGCCCCAGCATTGCAACCGTACCACCATGGCAAGGAGGACAACAAGACCTTCAAACAAGATGGTCATCAGCCCAGCATTTCAACACTGCCACCATGGCAAGGAGGACAACGAGACCTTACAAACAAGATGGTCATCAGCCGAGGCCACCGTCATGGCATGAACGCCGATATAACTCCGCCGCCAACCGATGGCCGATATCAAACCATACCAAATCTGGCACCATATGCATAGGCGGGTTATAGCAAAGTGGGTACTCAAAGAGAAACAAATCCATCATGTGACCAACAATAATTTTGGCAGTCTACACATCAAAAGATATCTACTACAACAGGACGGACTTC
>NW_021245593.1:0-1292 GCF_002162155.2 Triticum dicoccoides | reverse complement strand
AGAGAAACTCAGTGGACATATATTGTCCATATATAAGAGTTTCAACACATGGTCATGTTCAAATATTGGTAAAATCCCTCAAAAACCCTTTTTGGATATTTCAAGCTTTTGAAATATTTACAAAGGAAATATTCCCCAAAAATTCCAAGAAAATTCTAGCATGTCACATATGACATGTTGGATGATCTTGCCAAGTCTCATGTCAAGGAGAATAGTATAACCCCATGAAATCCCCTCAAAAACCATTTCTGTCCTTTTTGAAGTTTGAGAAACTTTACATTGCCAAACATGTCCAAATATTCAAAAACTTGGTGCACATGCTCAAATGGTCTAATTATTCATCTATACCAAATGACACAAGTTGGAGAGAATGTTATCTTGATCAAAATGCCCCAAAACCCTCTTTGACCAGAATCAAATTTGAACAGCTTTGTACTACCAACTTTCTCTCGTTGACCCCAACTTTTGTGAGCATGTTCACATGACCAAATGAGGCCACTACACCAAGTGGTGCATCAATGGGAAGTGATTTTCTCAACTAGATCTACACAAGTCCATTTTTGTTGATTTCTAGGGTTTACAAAAGTTGCATTGGCAACTTTGCCCAAATAAGCTCCAAATTGGTGGAAGGCCCTAAATATATGTGTAATTTCACCCTGTGGAGTATCATGGCAAATGGAAATCATCTACTTGCCCAAACCATTATCAAACACGTTCTGCCACTTTTTAAAAATCACCATTTTGACCACTAACACTATTCTCCTTGAGCTCAACTTTTTACCACAACTCCTCCTAGTCCTCTCCTACCTCCAGTAACTCTTCCCTGGACTTAGCTCAATGATTGAAGAGTGAAACATCCCCATTTACCCTTCTGGACAGCAGCATTCTTCTCCTTTCTCACCTCCCTCCCACCCTAGTGGCCAGCCAGGGCATCCAATGCCCCTCCCCCATTCTTTACTCCCCCTAGAGCTACCAGACACCTTTGGCCGCGCCCACATTGCATAAAAAATGGCCATGCCGGCCATTTGGGCGCTCTTGAGCATGCTACAGTGCGCTCCCGCACTGTAGCCGCCCCCTTCCAACTGCCTACGGCCACCTTGGGCCTCCCTAGCGCACCCAACGAGACGCCTTAACGTACGCAACACGGCAGCTGGTCGGCCCCCTCCTCCTTCTCCCTCCTCTCGCCCCAGCTCGCACGCGCGACGTCCGCCCGAGAGCACCAGTGAGCGTGCTCAAATGCGCGGCGCCTCTGGCCTCTTACCCCCTCTCTCTTCTTTCCCTCGATCTGGACC
>NW_021245592.1:0-772 GCF_002162155.2 Triticum dicoccoides | reverse complement strand
CAAACTGATAATTCGAAGAGACTTGCAAAGATAACCAATCATACATAAAAGAATTCAGAGGAGATTCAAATATTTCTCATAGATAAACTTGATCATAAACCCACAATTCATCGGATCTCGACAAACACACCGCAAAAAGAGTTACATCGAATAGATCTCCAAGAAGAGGAAGGAGAACTTTGTATTGAGAATCAAAGAGAGAGAAGAAGCCATCTAGCTAATAACTATGGACCCGAAGGTCTGTGGTAAACTACTCACAACTCATCGGCGAGGCCTTAGAGATAATGTAGAGGCCCTCCGTGATCGATTCCCCCTTCGGCAGAGCGCCGGAAAAGGCTCCAAGATGGGATCTCACGGGTATAGAAGGTTGCGGCGGTGGAAATAGTTTTTCGTGGTGCTCCTGGATGGTTTCGGTGTACGTAGATATATATAGGCGAAGGAGGTAGGTCAGGGGAGCCACGAGGGGCCCACGAGGTAGGAGGCACCCCCCCTAGGGCACGCCCTACACCCTCGTGGCCGCCACGGCTGCTTCTTGATGTCCATTCCAAGTCTCCTGGATTGCGTTTATGCCAAAAAGATCGCTCCCGAAGGTTTCATTCTGTTTGGACTCCGTTTGATATTCCTTTTCTGCGAAACACTGAAATAGATAAAAAAACAGCAATTCGAGCTGGGCCGCTGGTTAGTAGGTTAGTCCCAAAAATGATATAAAAGTGTATAGTAAAGCCCATAAACATCCAAAACGGGTAATATAATAGCATGGAACAATCAAAAA
>NW_021245591.1:0-1319 GCF_002162155.2 Triticum dicoccoides | reverse complement strand
TGTGCAGTCCGAATCTGAATCCAGAACGTGAGAGACTTGGACTCTATCTTCTCTTGGGCCAAAAGTGACGTGAGAGAACTTTTTGGACAGCAAATAAACATCTCTTTCTTCCTTATCTTCATATGTGGATTGTACAAATGTCCCATACACCTGCAATTAGACAAAACACAAAAGTGTGTGAAGTATTTTTGTTCTGGATAACATAAATAGATTATTGAATAGTTTGCACTAGAAATCACCTGACAAATATGCATATATGCAATATTTTTGGTCATATCCAAGGTAGTCATGTCCTCATCATCCTCCCCTTCTTGAAAATAAAGCCGTCCTCGGCGTTGCTTAATCTGAAATGTGGCTAACAAAAGAGAAAATGTGTACATGTTGTATATGTATATGTCATCCATTTTTACTTCCCTTGATTTTTGTATATATGACACATGAATAGATAAGTAACTTGCATAGTCCATAAAATCTAAAGCCAAAAAATTAGCACAAGAAGTAGAAGGCATGAAAATATTGCAACTCAGTTTGCACATATAAGTGAAGCTCTTATTCATTTCAAAAGATTGACAATGTTCATCATTAAACCATCCCAACATTGGTGAATAAACCTTACTTGCATCAAATTTACATGCTACAACATGCTTAAATAAGCAAACATGCAATAAGTCATTCAACACAGAATCATCACCAAGATTAGAGGTCATATCAAAATGATTAAACATTGGTTCTTTTGCATCAATAGTTAATTCAATGGGTGCACTTAAAATTGTTGGTATTTCAGTTGTTTGATCACATGGCAAAGTCAAATTATCAACGTAGTCCTCTAAAATAAGTGGTGTGATCAAAAAAGTGGGTAGCTCATCAGATGGTGCATTCAAATTGACAAGGCATTCATCATTCTCATGTAGAGATGGAAGATCAGTACCTTTGTCGTTACCTCTTATGATCAACTCAGATGATGTAGCCACTCTCGGGGGCGATGTGTCACATGGTGGAGGTGATGTAGTCCTGACAACAACGGATGTGGTTGTCACAGTATGCCTAGTAGTTGAAGGAACAATCATATCAACTCTTGGAATGTGCACCGTGCGCTTGTTCTCCTCGTGGCCAACACGTCGTTTTATTTCCTGTTCAGCTTTGCAAGCAAGATGAAACAAATGGTCCATAGGATAACACTCTTCATGAATTAGTATCTCTTGAATATCACGGTTTAATCCTCCCCAAAATCTATCCATAAAATCATCTTCACTTTCTTCTAAAGAGGAATGCAACAAGGTAGTTTGTAAATCATCATAATATTTTGTTACAGTTTCACT